>NW_019384463.1:345934-374554 GCF_000671375.1 Centruroides sculpturatus
TGGCTACTTTGAATGCTCTTTCAACAAATAATCCATTTAATGGTTAAATTTTACAATTGGGACCCTTCTTTTGCCTCTAAAAGCTCATTTTAGAATTATAGATTCCTCCACACGATACTATCAATAGTGCAGGCGCTGCCATCTTTCTTTCACCGTTGTTCCTAAATGCCTACAAACGGCAGCGCACTCTTGTTGCAGAGTGACTGCTATTAACAAACACACCCACAAACTGTTACCAGTTGATTATGCTCATGCTGAGATCATCATATAAAATGAATAATCCTCTGGTAAAATATTTACTTTAATAATAAATAAGTATTTTACCTATGAAAAAAATGAATAATAAATCCGATTTAAATAAGGATTTAACAGCATGTTTTTTAATTTTTGGAACCTAACCCCCCTTTTCACACTAGTTCTTTGTTTTGTATAACACGGATTCGCATAACACTGCAATTTTCTGGAACGTAACTCCCGTGTTATACGGGAGTTACCTATAGTTTTAAAGTGGATACATTTAATTTGAGATAAAAATGTACTGTTATTAAGACCACTAAGCAAAAAGCTTAAAATTTGCAGAATTACTTTGGATATACAGATTTCCTGATTAGCTGGATAAATTTATAAAAAGGCACAGCATTGTTGAAAAAGTGGTTTGTGATAAACAAAAAACAGCAACTGCACATGTAAACTGGAACCATACTTGAACAGAATAACACCTAAACACAAATTTCTAGCAAAAAATAAACAAATTTTTACTGTTCAAAAGTTTTTGGCCACAATTTTATCGGCCCTCATCAGGAAACAAATACAAAAAAACTGTTCTATAGATCAAATACACCATGTTCTTAATTTAAAAAAAAAATTAAACATGTTCGAACAAAGGCTGTGATATACAGTTTACATTGTAAATAAAATGAGCAATTTTTGCAATGTATAGTTAAACATGAAGTTATTACAACAATTAAATTTTGACAAAATTAAATGTTTTGCGCATCTAAATAATATTTCCAGGCCTGTGGTACTGGAATGCAATCTGTGTTGATGCATGTTCTGTTCTTTCTTTTTTGCTGTATTCAATCTGTAGATTGGTTTTTTCGTATTTGTTTCCTGATGAAGACCAATAAAATTGTGGCTGAAAACTTGTGAACAGTAAAAATTTGTTTATTTTTTGCTGGAAATTTGTGTTAAGGTGTTATTCTGGTTTGTGATAAAAATGCAGCTATTAATGAAGAAGACTTCAATCAATGAAATAATGGAACTTCAAAATGGATTTTGGAAAAGTATGAGGCAAAGGACATTGAGGGTGCACTATATACTCACCAAGTTTGATCAAAATTAGTGACACCATTATCATGCTACCACCTCATAAGTATAAAAAGTTGAATTTAAAAAAAACACTGATCAGGTTGTTTTGATTTACAGAAACAAAGATTTTGTTAGGTTGGTCTAAGTAATTTACAAGAGTCAGTATTTATTTATTTCTTGAAAATTACAGATGAGACCTTTCCTTTTAAATAAGTACATAATTTTTAATAATAAGTAAATGGCCTATTTTATAACAAAAGAAACAACAAAGAAATATTGCATAAAAACAAAATTTAAGCATACAATAAAATTAACTTTACAAAAGTATCTTATTGTTTTTGTAAAATTATGCAGATTAAAAATATATCTTTTATAACAAAGAAAATCTTACTATTGTATTTCAAATAAGATTATTTTATCTAATTTTGATTAATATGATTTCTATAATTTTGTGAACAACTAATATTCAAACTTAATATATTTTTTCAGTGTAATATTGTTTTTCTAGGTGCAGCTATTGCTGGAGTGTACAGGGCTTCCAGGTTCCAAATGATGCCATTTTATGCTCTTGTATGGGGCGTTGGACAAACCATTTTAGCTGCTGTTATGTCCTTTACACGTATTTTGGCTACCTTGTGATTTCTAGTCAAATAGAAGATTTGCCAATGTAAAAAATAAAAAGAATTCATACTGCAGTATTTACATTGCAATAAAAACATATTAAATAAATATTTATTTTATTGTTATGTAAATATTGTGAATTCCTTTTATTTTAATTAATGCTATGGTCTTTGAAAAGATTTTTCTGAGTTTCAAGTTAAACTTGGAGTTTAATGATGCCTCCACTATCGGCTATGATCCGTTAAAGGAACATTTAACAAAACTGTACAGGTCTGTTGAATTTTAAATGCTTCCTTTTGAAATTTTACTTATGCATTATTTATTTATGAAAATTTCTTTTAAGAGTAAATGAAGTCCAAAATATGTAAATATCATATTTTAAAAAAAAAATATTCTTTTTGTAAATAATAGTCAAAGGTCTACTTACTATTTTAATAAGTTAAAATTCATGAAATTAATTATTTCATCTGTCAAAATCTTTAAATATGAAATATTTTAACAGGGTATAAACAATGCAAAAATGTAAACATTTTACTATAATCAAATAAGATCCTTTAGACCATATTTAACATTCCATTGACTGATACCTCACATTGTAAATTTATAAGAGTTTGTATACAAAGTACAATTTCCCATTCAATTTTGAAAAAAGAGGAATAAAATATAATTAAACTTATATCATTGGATTCAGATTTATATCTAGTTCATTCACGCTTAAATATTGTATTAATTTTAGTCATCTAAGTGCCTTCACAGTTTTTTAATTAGCATTTTGATTGCAAATTAAAATAATGTATTGTGTGAATAAAATAAATAGCACTATTTATTTTAATTTAAGAATAATTATTTATGAAGACATAATTTATTTAATTTCATCGCTTGTACAACCTCAGTGCCTAGTTTATAGTAATAAAGGGGAAAAAATTCCACCATAATTATGTAAATGTGGAATTGAAATATGAATCACTAACAATCCTTTTTATAGGATTTTAATTAAACTATGTGCTATGGATACATCAGTAAGATGCTTCCAATTAAGCAACAGTGTTCTGATTGTTGAATGTTTTATATATTGAAAATTACAGAATGTCAGTTGTCTTAAAGTACATTGTACTAGATTGATGATGTTAATAAATATTCCATGAAAAGAGAACTATAGGTAAAAGATATGTAGTGAAGTATGCATATGTATTACAATCATTATCAATTAAATATATTTGTAATTCAATATGTTGTGTATTGTCATCAATGACTTTCTTACATCTATATTTTTAGCTGGGTTGAATAATATAAAATTTTGTGATTTATATTTTGAATATGCTGTATTATTAAACATAATGAAAACACATTCACAGCAATATATAAAAAAAAATCTAGCAAGTTGCAAAAGTTTCAGGTATCAACATTCAAAATTACATGTGATGCCATCGGTAATATTTTATTTTAAAAATTCTTATGTAACTATTATAAATCACAAAAAGCTTAATTTTGAGGGTAGAGATGAGTTTATAAAAACTTTTAAATGCTAATAATGAGTAAAATCTTAACTCCGACCCTACTTGAAGTATGACACATGATCTCCTTCTATCTCTCCATCCTGACCTTTAACCACCAAGATTTAATAGTATTAATCCCCTAATACATAAACTTCCTTGCAAAATTTCAGAAATTTTTGACAAAAGATACAGGAGTTAAGCTTCAAAATGGGTGAATAAAATCATGCCCCCTACACTTACATCCATGCCTACAGAAAAAAACATAAATGCATTTTTTTATCAAGTCTAAAAATTTAAAATTTTTGATGGGTCATCTTTTGACCAATTGCCATACTATCCCTCATATATATGATAGCTGGGAAAGCAGTAATTGTAATATTTCTTAACACATTTTAAACTAAATTTACTTTAATATGAATTTATAATTTAACAAAAGGAATAAATGCAACTATGAAAAAAGTTTAAGTCTATCTCTGTTTGCAGGGTGTAAAAAAACATTTCAACTTGCTATATTTTGCATCTGCTGAGCAGTAACTAAATGTAATTGCACTGGAATATAGGTAATCAGTAGTGGGCTATCTGTTGGTTTTGATGTCACATATCCAAGTCCCCTTTGCATAGGAGAAAATCCTATTTTTAATTCTATGAAATATGACGTTCTTCAACAGTGTAATTTAAACTATACTGTTATTATTCACAGGATCTGAGAAAAGCTTTTCCTTGGTGCAGAGGGAAGTTCAGGGTGCACGACACACAAACCAACAAATATTCTGCAGCCGATTACAGGGGTCTACAATGAAAAATGATTAGAAAAACTAATCCTTATTCTGTATTGCTTGTCCCAAATCTATGCATATTTTTCCCACATCATGTTTAGTTGTTAAAATGTGGTTTCAATGGGAGCCAAGACTCACCAGCCTGGAAAATCCAACATGTTCTTCTCATTGTCTCCAAGAACATTTTTTTCCTTTCCTCCACATAAATCTCAGGTTGGGTTTTTTTAAAACTTTTTGCCCTGTAGACACTAAGAAGGCCTCCATTAGCAAGCCCATTATGGGTTCAGCCAGGCCCACAATGGGACGGCCAGGTGGTTGAGGGATGGGGCTCGACCTATCCAGATGGACCACCCCCAAAAAATTTCTGGAGATTTTTCGACCCATCCAGATTCGATCCCGAGTCCCCAGAGCGGTAGGTAGCCAACTTAACCGCTCGGCCATTCAGCCCTATTCTCAAGTTGGTAAAAATATTGGTGAAGGCAATTTCCTATGGGTTCAAATACCTAACTAGAAAATTTGCAAACATCACGGAGAGGTAAAATGAAACACGTTTCCGCTGAAAATCTTTAAAGATGGTATGTTTTTGAAAGCTCTTCCTCTGAAAATGAGAAATTGGATGACACTTTCGTTTGTTTGCGAAAATTTCCTAAGTAAACTTTCCAGTTACGAAACGATGACGTCATCTGCGTTTATATCGAAATATACTTTAAATTATCACCCTGTTACGGAACACCGTTTAGTAAAATCGTTATAAAAAGTTTTAATTAGAAAAGTAGGCCCACCAGTGGCCAAGCGGTCTTCGTACCCTGAACATTGGGAGTTCGCGCCTCGCTCGGACAGGCTGGCCAAGTGGAGTTTTCCGGGTTGTCTCCACGTCTATAACGCCTAAATAGGGGGCAGTTTCCCTTAAAAAGACCTCCCGAAAGGCATCCCCCATGCAGATCGCCCAAGTGTTGCGTTGCCATAACTTAACTAACAAACAATAACAAATTAGAAAAGTTCAAATTTATGCCAATTTTGAGTAAAATTTGTTTCTACGCAATTTTATTCTTATAAGCATAAAAATAAGCCGTTAAAATGAATTAACTGTGTGGAAAATACCCGTAAACTTTGACCTACAGACTTCGCCAGTACCTCACTGATAATGAGAAAGGCTTAAGTTTAAAATTTGAGCTTTCTAGACCCAGTAGCATTTTCTCAACGAGCGTGTGCAGTGCCAGGTGAACAGAAATGAGAAGAAATCTCTAAATTAGCTGTAAATACAGCTTTTTTTGCAGATTTTTGCACTTTTCAATTGCTTGTATTTCGGCAACCAATTTATACAAAATCTTGAAATTTTGCATACTAACCAAGAAAACAATTTTCCCTCGAACGACACGAGATATTCGAAATTACTACAGGTGTTTGGGGACAGATGAATCGACCCCCGAAAATCGGCAACACTGATTCCTATATACTTAGTCAATAACTTTGGCAGGATCAGTCGTCAGGATTGTCTTTTGGCAGGACTCTGTCTCCTGATATGACACTAGGTTATTGGATCAAATTTCATCTGTTGTTATTAAATACAGAACGTCCTCATTATATGTATATTTCTTACCATACTAAATTTCCAGAGATTTAACAGAAAAATTCAGCACAAAGCGATTATTGATGCTAATGTATGAAATTCCATTTAATCGATGTGTGATTACCAGAGTCCCTTCGGCCGCCAATTTAAAGTCTTTTAATCTTTAAAATTGGCGTTTCCACTTCCCGGGACAGGAGGACCCAGGGGTTTGATTTGTGGGAAGCGAGTGTTCGGGTTGTTTCATTGTGTCGAATTACACAGAACAAGGCGCTTGAGGTGTGAGTGCGAGAATTCGAGTAAAGGTTAAATGGTGTACATCTTCGTGTACAGTGATGATGTGTCCGTGCGTGTGTGTGATTCAAGAACATCTTTCGGCATGTCTAAAAGAAAAACAGTAAATTACGATACGAGAATAAGATGTGTAGAAAACGAAAGAGTTCTTACCTTCAAAGGAATATTCGGGAAATATTTACTTGTATGATGAATGGCCTCTGTCCTCTTCGTAGTAAAGTTGGGGAGGGCGAAGAATCTCCCTCCCAAATGTTCCTACAAAATACAAAGACAGTGAGAAAGCGAGAAGTTCGTTTATTATCTAAGGTCAACGTTATTACCTTTATCAGACAGTCTTTTTCCCGAACAGTGTTATGAGAAAAGCGAAGGACCTGATCTAGCCTAATCTAACCTAACCGGAAACTCAATCCTTAAATTAACAGCTGTTTGGGAAGAAAGGTCGGCCGAATGTCACGCCGGGTGGTCACAATCGGGAGTCAAATCCGTTGTCGACCGAGTCTCACGTTCGGGAGATAAGTCCGTCCGGTTAAGAGAGGCCACGTTTAAAAAAAGTGTCGAGTCCGGGTGAAAAGTGTCTTATCCAGTAAGAATGTCGCATCCGGGTGCAGAAGGGGAAAATCGAAGAGGATCACTGATTAGGCCAAGGGAACCGCAGCCGTTTGCAGCAACAACCATAGACACCACTGTCTCTCGATTTTGGTGGCTCTCTCCTCCGATTCCTCCAGTTCAGACTTCCGCAAGACAACGAGCAGTGACGTCCCGTTGCGAACGAAGAGACAGAACTCGACCAACCAGGAAATGTCAGCTCGGACGAGCCGTCACTTTCTACATCCTCCACAGCAAGGTCTGTGGCCGAATGACCCCAGAAGACCTTGGACAAGTGCGACGGACCCAGAATGTGGCATGTAACGTGGTAGTATCCCGATTCTGGGAGAGTGTCACGCCGCACGCACTTGGGAAAGGTCGTCACCCGCCGCCTCTTGCTCGAGCGCTATAAGAGACGAGGGACTCGTTTCGCGCCGACGGAGCCGGCCGTGGAATCCCCACTCTCCGGCGCCACCGCTTTCTTCCGTCGGAACCTCCTGCGGATCCACTCCAACATCATCTTTCTATAAAAAAGAAAATTTGCAATTAGTCGAGTGAAAACAAAAGCTTAAATCGCGTCGACGACAAAAGTAAAATGCTCACCGCAATTCCCTAATTAAATCTAAAACATTCGAATCGACCATCGAACGATGGGCCGAGATGTCTTCTGGAAACGATTCTTCCGGTAATAATAAATAAATTCTTACATCTAGGGTCAACATGGACTAAGACTTACCTCAAAAATCTTTTTTTTTTTTTTATAGAAAAACTCCACAAAGGGCAAAAACAGCACACAATTGAAGAACGAGAAACAGAAACTCACTGCGAATCGTCATGTGTGACGAATTTCGAACAAACGTTAAGACGCTTCAACAATGTTGGAATTTCGTAAAATTAATCAATTTTATTTTTTAAATTAATTAATTTATAATTTTTTAAAAAATTTTGCTTTAATCATTTTATTGTGTTCGTAATTTGATAGATAAATTATCTTCTGCATTTACGTGGTGCAGAATGTCCACCGTAGACAGGTAAAAGACGATCTTCTTAAATTCTACGTCTCGAAGCTCGACGATTTCCGAAAATTGCACAAAAATGGACGAAAAAGATATTTATGAATTTCGTTTGATAAATATCGTTTTCGTCGGTTTTCGGCGATCCGATAAAATCAATCGAATTCTTAGGATTATGATTTATTTCGCTTTTCGGAAAGATTGCTCGGTCGCCGTCGGAGTTGTGGGTTACGCGTATTAATGCAATATCAAACTGGATAAAGTTAATATTAAAAATACCGAAAAACCTTTATAATACGACGGAACGAAAATGAAGTCCGAGACAACGGGAAAACAGGACTGAGCCAGGGAGAAGCCACCATTCTTTCTCCTTGAATTTCTGGCTTTTTAAAGGATCTGTCCGCTAAAATCTTAATTTGATCGGTTAATCAATTTGACACTTCCGTTCGACTTGGTCCTCGAGTGTCGATCCAACTTTGAAACTTTCGCTCGTATCTCACGCCATGATATTTTCTTTTCTGATGGCAAAGAATTTTTCCTTGTCTTCATTACTTACAACGCGACAATTTTGCTTTGAAAGGAATACCACATTTATTTCCAAATTTTGTCGTGTCTACCAGAGTCAGAGCTGGATTTTTCTGATCGACATTCTAAACATCCCAATCCGTGACCTCGGGGCTGCAATTTGAAAAAAATTGTATATCTATAAATTCCCATTCTGTTCGTCCTCTGTATTGTCTAGAACGGAGTTAGATGGAATCCGAGACCAGATATGAAAACCTTAGATCTCTATGTAATACGTCTACATAGAGATCTATTATACAGCAATCCAGTTATATAGTGAAAACCTTAGGTATATGAAGCCCCGATTAACTATATAAGAACTTCCGGTGCAACCGGAAATTGTTATTTTAATTCAAAAATTCTTCCCTAAAAGATGTTAGATACATGACCAGCACAACCAGGGTCGGATCTAGATTTTTCGGGGTCTAGTGCTTATTGAAGTCCAATGAGGCCCCATTTTTTTTGTTAGATTAAGAATCTTTAAAATGGGGGTTTAAAATTCATTTTTAATAACATCAAAATCAGAGTTGAAATATATTTATTTATGAAATGGGGATGAATGACAAACTTTATATCGATAAGTGCTCATTGTTTATGAAAAAGTATTACAAATTTATGATGATAATTAAGATTTTGTGGGCCCTTAACACTTGGGGGCTCGGGACCTAAGCCCCGAGCCCCCAAGTGCAAAGGTTATTAGTCCCTATGTAGATGGCCGGATGGGCGAGCGGTCAAGGTGGCAGCCCACCGCTCTGGGGGACCCGGGCTCGAATCCGAATGGGTCGCAAAACCCTTAGGAATTTTTCGGGGGGTGGTCCGCTCGGATATGTCGGGCCCCGCCCTTCACCACCCGGCAGCCCCATTGTGGGCCTGGCCGAACCCATAATGGGCTTGCAAAAAGAGGACCTCTTAGTGCCCACGGGGCAGAAAGAGTTAAAAAAAAAGAAGTCCCTATGTAGATCCGCCCTGGGTACTATATTGTTAAAGCATGACATACTGTACAGGAGGCAAGCCACTACTAATTTGAAGTGGAGCGCATAGGCTATATTTTAAATTAAATTATTTAAAAATACGATTAAAAATTGCAACCCAGCGTTGTGAAAATGTCACAATAAGTCTTGTTGATTTATAAACATTTCTGTTTCTTGTTTCCAGAAGTTCAATAAGTTTCCACACAGAAATGATACAAAAGCTTTTGAATATGAAATCTGAAAATAAAACAAATTCTAGAGGGGGCAAAAAAAATGATAGCAGCACCCGGTATTCCCAGGTCGTCTCCGTCCCAAGTACTGACCGGGCCCTACGCTGCTTGACTTCGGTGATCAGACGAGAACCGGTATTTTCAGCGTGGTGTGGCCGCTATCGAAAACTCAGTTCTCTTATGCTCTCTTTTATATATATCCATTTATTAGTCTTATCAAACTGGCATTTAATTATTAAATGTACATCAGCACACTTTCCCTCATTCTCTTTCTGATTCAACTCTTTACTTTCTTTCAGATTCTCGTTTACTCGTTCCAAGCGAGACTTTCTCGCCCTCTCCTATCACGCTTCCCATGTGTTATACGTATAACCTTTGGCCAGAGTTTAACTAGATTGTTTATAATCTGGCAGCCATCAGTCGTGTTAGAAATAAGTGACTATTAAGATGCAATCTTAACTGTTGTCTCCTTAAAGATAGAATGCAAAACACCGGTATGCACTCTCCAACAGTTCTCCTTTCATTCTCTCATTCAAACCGTCATAGAGCCGATTTATTTATCTTTCGTACCACTCACCACCCCACGTTCTTCTAGCACTTGTTCATTTCTCACATAGTATCTCTTCGTTTTGCCACACACTTCTGAAATACCTCACCTCACATGCACCAGTACGACTCCTGTAATTCTTCTGCGTTACGACATAGAAGCGAAAGTTAATCTACTACAGTATTTCTGGATCAAGAAATAACACTCAAGTTAGCTCAAATTAATATGTAAAGATGGGAAAAGTTACGAGTTGTATGCGTTATAATGTCGCGAATATTGAAATGATAAGTTAATTATGTTTATCACAATTTAGAGAGAATTGCGATTTGTAAGCAGTGAGCGTGTTTGCAGAAAGACACATGAAATGAAAGATGTATAACATTAACAAGCAAATGTGTATAAAAGACAGCATAAGAGAACCGAGCTTTCGATAGCGGCCACACCACGCTGAAAATACCGGTTCTCGTCTGATCACCGAAGTCAAGCAGCGTAGGGCTATAAGAAATACAATAGACTACATCAACCAAAAGAATAGTCCTGGTTGCCTCATAACAATAGACATGGACCATGCATTCGACAGATTAGATCACCAGTTTATGATGAACGTACTAAAAAAATTAGATCTAGGAGAAAAAATAATTAGAATTATCGAGACTTGCTACGCAAAAATGAGTAGCACGGTACTACTAGATGGATGTTTCAGTGACTTGATAGACATAAAGAGGTCAGTCAGACAAGGGTGCCCCCTGTCGATGCTGCTCTTTGTAACTGCAATAGACACATTAATCAGAACAATAAAAGAAGATAAACATATAGAAGGTCTGCGAGTTCCCGGGAGTAGAACTCAAATAAAAGTAATAGCGCATGCAGACGACTTAACCTGCTTCTGTACTACCGAAAAGAGTATAAGAAGGCTAGCTCAACTACTACAACACTTCGAAACAATATCAGGGTTAAAGGTCAACATCCGGAAGACGGTCGGAATCAAATTAGGCAGATGGCGAAAAACACCGATTTATCCGCACAACCAAATCGAATGGAAAACCGAAGCAAAAATCTTGGGAATTCCTTTCGGTGAGGCTGAAGAAACATTAAAAAGAAAATTTGACTCAATAATCGAAAAATGCAAAAACATAGTAAACAACGTGAACAGTAGAAACATCAACCTCAGAGGGAAAGCCTTAATATATAACACGCAAATATGCAGCAAGATCCAATTTATCGCAAACTTTATCTCAATTCCCCGTGACGTAATTAAAAAAATAGAATCATTAGGCTTCAAAACATTAATATGGAATAACAAACCAGACAAATTAAAAAGAAATATAATGATTAACAAAACAGAAGACGGAGGAATAAACATGACCCATCTGGAGACAAAAATTAAAGCTCAAATTCTCAACCACATAAAAGAATTAATCCTGGGAGACAATAAGCTGTGGGCACCATTAGCCACATACTGGATAGGAATGAAATTACGAAATAGCAACAAATCCTTAAACTCAAATCTAAGAGCGAGAAGCTGGATATTATCACCCTTCTATCAGGAAGCATCCAAAATATATACAGAATTCGTAAATGGGCAAACAAACCTTGACTGGGAGAAAAGTAACACCAAGTCGCTCTACCACACCTTATTAAACAAAGTAAAAGAAGAACCACACATTGTAAAAAAACGTCCAAATATAAACCACAAGAAAAAATGGAAGCTCATCAAGGAAATAAAAACCCTTCCAAAAAATACTGATATGCACTGGCTATTAGCTCACGAGCTCCTAGCCACCGGACACTTCCTCCACTACCGTCACATAGTATCTCAACCCGACTCACTGTGCAAAGTATGCAACGAAACAGAAACTACAGAACACCTTTTCTACGAATGCCGAAGAACAAAAGAAGCGTGGAACTACATAAACACGCTTCTTGTAAAATGCGAAAAATGCAAAACCCTAAAACTAACCCCGAAGACAGCGACTTTCGAACAAAAAGCAGACTGGTGTAAACAATGCCAAACAATACTTGCCGAGACAAGATTCGTACTGTGGACAGCAAGAAATGAGACCCGTTTTGATAACAAAAAATTGACGGATTTAAATATCAGGTACAAACTAAATTACAGGTTAATAAATGTCGCAAAAATGTGGAAAACGAAGCTAACCGACGCGCAATTCGAGAAAACGTGGAATAAATATAATCTTGTGTAATTACTGGTTGTCAACATAAAAAGATAAAATGTAAACGATATACTCCGATGTGAGCGTAACACCAGTTACGCGAAGAATAGTACGATGTAATTATTTTTGTAAATAAATTATTGTTTGTTTTCAAAAAAAAAAAACAAGCAGCGTAGGGCCCGGTCAGTACTTGGGACGGAGACGACCTGGGAATACCGGGTGCTGCTATCATTTTTTTGCCCCTCTCTAGAATTTATTTTATTTTCAAATTTCATATTCAAAAGCTTTTGTATCATTTCTTTGTGGAAACTGATTGAACTGTCGTCGCCTTCTGGAAACAAGAAATAGAAATGTTTATAAATCAACAAGACTTATTTATTGTGACGATGTCACAAGAAATAAGTCTTGTTGATTTATAAACATCGTCACAATACCGGGTTGAAATTTTTAATCGTATTTTTAAATCATTTAATTTAAAATATATGCTCTTCATCTCAAATTAGTAGTGTCTTGCCCCTGTACCGTTAGCAATAGAGTCTGTTTTATTGCTAACGTAGTAGTTTTCATTATTTAATGAAGATACCGACCGTAAACCTTATGCGATTACTATCATTATTCTCCAAATTTCTTTTGTGATTTTTGTATTTTTGGGCTGCAATTTGAAAAAATTGTAGACCTATAAATGGCCCACTTTGTCCGTCTGTCTTTATCTCGAGAATGAAGTTAGATGAAATCAGGGCGGATCTATATAGGGACTGATAGGTCTTCAGCCCTGGGCCCCCCAAAATTGAATTATCATCATAAATTTTAAATACTTTTTCATTAACAATGAGCACTTATCGTATAGTAAAAAATAATTTACAGTCCCATTGGACTTCAATAATCCCTAGGCCCCGAAAAACCTAGATCCACCTCTGGATGAAATCAGATACCAGATATGGAAACCTTCGGGGCAGGAGGCCCAATTACTGTATTTTGACGAGTATAAGTCGCACATTTTTATTACTTTTTGGGGCTCAAAATCATGGTGCGTCTTATACTCGACATGTAACCATTTTTACAGTGAAATTATCTACAGTAGTGGTCCACTCTAGGGACCAACCTGTGCAGTGGTCCGTTAAGCAGATGGTCCCTCGACCGAATGGCTAGAGTACAGTACATAGATTATCGGAGTAGCGACACGCGAGTCATCTCCGCCATGTTCTGTCGACTGTCATCGCGTGACCTCTGAGTTTACATTAAGAAATGATATTATTTCGGTTTAATAAAGGTATCGATTCATCCATCCATCATATTCTTGAATAAAAAAAACGAATAAAATGCATCTTTAGACAATCCCATTAAAAAAGTTTTTTCTAAATTTTTTGTCTCAAAATAGGGGTGCGTCTTATACTCGTCAAAATACGGTATATATATATGTACTTCCGATGCAAACCGGAAGTCGTTTTTCAATTCAAAACTTCCCCCCTCCAAAAGTAGTTAATAAATGACTGGCACGACTCCATTGTTAAAGGAAAAGTATGATGTACAGGGGCAAGACACTACTAATTTGAGGTGGAGAGTATATATTTTAAATTAAATGATTTAAAAATGATTAAAAATTGCAGCCTGGCTTTGTGAGGATGTCATTTTGTGTTACATTTTTTGCTAACTACAAATTACGTATTGTTACATTAAAGCTACGATTTTATAGAATGTATTTTTTATATCGT
Source organism: Centruroides sculpturatus (assembly GCF_000671375.1). Classification (NCBI taxonomy): domain Eukaryota; kingdom Metazoa; phylum Arthropoda; class Arachnida; order Scorpiones; family Buthidae; genus Centruroides; species Centruroides sculpturatus. Next base: position 359,793 of record NW_019384463.1, read on the forward strand.
TATATTATGTTTATGTAAATTTAAAATTTTTTTTACTTTATGGAGTTAATTGATTTGGCAAATGAGCGGCTCATATAATTATTTTAAATTGTACGAATATCGTCAGAATCTTGTTTAGTGTTACTGGAGAAAATGCAAATTGCAACTCAATAAGAGTTTTAGTGCTGAAATGATGTTTGATTTCCAAGGAAAATTTTTTCTACATTTGATTGAAATCGTAATTTATTAAAGAACCGCCATATTCTTTTGCTCTTTGTCTTCCATCACCATCATTGATATCATAGTTATCAGGACTTTGAGATATTTCAATTTACATTTTAAAAACGTGAAGAAACGAAACTTATAAAATCATAAAGTTGTTTTTTTAACCAACACATTTATATCAAAAATATATAATGGAACGGTATACGAAGACATATTATTACTGGTTAATCAAAGAATCGTGCTTTAACAGAATTCAAAGATTCATTTTCTAATATTGGTTTTGTGCTGACAGCTTCAATATTTACATCTTCGAATTTCTTATGTATTCAAGAATTTCTTTTAAGTAAAAGAGACTCCCTATAATGGCATAATAGACAATTTTGTGGCTAGATTGTGTTATAGTTACAATTATATGGCTTAATGCATTTAATCAGAAATATTGTATGTTTTCAATAGTTTACATTGTTATTTCCTTTTGTTCATTATTTTAAATTAAAAAATGAAGAAAATAAGTTTTTCACACATGTAACTAACATTACTGTTTGCAGTGTGGATAAATATTCTGAAAAGTTTTTAATAAAATAAAAATTTATACACCTTTCAGATTGGCAAATGGAAGTTTATACATTTCTACCTTTTATAGAGCAAAAAGACGAAATATTCTTTACGATATTTTCTAAATAAAGTTCACAATAATGTTTGGTGGTAATGTCTTAAAATTTGTGCCATTTAAAAACAATTTTTAAATATAGACAAGCAGTTTATTTATCAGCCAATTACAATAATCATATTGAAATTTATACAATCTCCAACAATTTATTTTCAGAAATGATCTTCTGAAAATATTTTCAAAATTGTTTCTGCAAAATACCATTGTTCATTTGCTTCAAGAATCTTAGTGCACTTATTCCATATTCTTGATTTAATGATATAAGACTAAATTAAATAAAAAAAAACAATAGTTTTACTGTACAAACTAAGCCTTAATTCTTTTTCAATGAGAATACAAAGTATCATACATAACATTATTCTTTGTTATTTTCTTATACATTATTAATGTTAAATATATTTTGTACAATTTCAGTGTAAATTATATGTATAAAAAAAACAAATTCCAATTAAAAAGCTTGCCAAAATTAATTCATTCAATTTCTCTTTCAAATCTTCCAAATCAACAAGAATTCTTAAATTATAAATAAAGCTAGAAAAAATAAAAAATTCACAGGTTAAATGTATAATAGAAACTACAGCTAAATTTATTACACACTATTTGAACATAACATTTATATAAATTTGAGAATTTTTTGATAATTCAAATTATATTTTTAATAGTAAATATAAAAAATTTATTTTTATACACTAAAAGGATGAATTTTTAGCATTACTTTCTTTATCTTGCAATAAAATTGGAAAAAACAAAAGAGCTGGAGATTTAAGAATTTTTCAAGCTTATTTTCTTATATTTACCATAGTAACTAAAAATTATTAACTATTACTATTAAAGTAAAAAGTTTTTCATCTAAACTTTGTTATTTTCAAAAATATATTTTCTCACTAATAATAAAAATGATCTCTTATAAAATGCATAACAGTGGAATAAATGCAATTTATTATGTATAGGAAAAATTACAGTAAATAACCTAAATTCAAACATCAACATTTTCTACATTGTTTTGCCAATGTAGAAAATGATGTTTGAATTTAAGTTATTTACTGTAATTTATTTACATATGTATATTTTTTTTTTCTTTTCAATTTTGAACCCATAGAAACTAAGATTGATTTTCAGCTAATAAGTATCATTAATGATACAAAATTTATTGAACAATATGTTAGAGAAAATAAAGAAATTTCATATATAAAGAAAGCAAACATAAATTCAATAACTGTTAAATATCAAATAAAACTTACTTTTATAATACTAATCCAGTATATGATGGTCCATCATTTTCTGGTGCATCCATACGATTTCGTAAATGTTCCAGTGTGTTTTGGAAATGCTTATTGATTTGGTCTGTTTCTTCATTTGATTCTAATCCAGGAAGCTGTTCATGTATCTTTGCAATAAGTTGATTAAGGACTTGCACTGTTACCTGATAAGTAAAATTTAATTCGTAAAATTTAAAGTAAAATTTGAAATTCAAATAATTGTTAAAATTTCACTTTTTATTGAAAGGTTTACACTTCTAAGATTTTATTTAGGAAGATATAATATAAAATCATGAAAAAAATTCTTGTTACAATTAAACATGTGTATTACTTTATTATAATATGATGATAAATTATGCACTTTGTTTTTAAAATAAGCAAGAATGTAGCAATATATAGTAGTATTCCCACACTAACACTATTCCACCCCTTACTGCTATCCCACTTGCATTTAAAAATATAGTGTTAAAAAAATGTCACAAGCAGATGATTACTGGATGAACAGGCATATCAGATTCAAACACTAGGCTACATGAACAGTCAGCTGCAACATGGCAAAGAATAAAAATTTAATAGTTGTTCACTTTTTATTGAGTACTGTGATGACATGTATCATTGGTTTGCATGTAGCTTGCATATGTGTGAGACACTGCTGTATTGGTTTGGTAGCTCCTTGCATAATAATGTGCTGCCACTGATTGTAAGCTATTACTTTTTTACAATAGCCTAATTACCTATGCTAAGATCAACACTCAAATTTCTGGTTACATCCTTGAATAAGCTACAAAATTTTTTCTATAAGATAAATTATTCCTTTTTATGAATATACATAGTTGAATCCAGAGGGACACATTTTTTTCCTGCATAATACAATGTATGTATTAATATACAGTTGAGCACAGTTATAACAAACTTGGATATAATGAGTTCCACAGTTATAATGAGCAAAACAACATAACAATTTTAAGTTTCCATACATTTTCTCACAGTTATAACAAGGGTACTTCACAGATACAGTAATACCTCGACTTATGCGAACCTGGAGTTACGCGATTTTCAAATCTCGTTGATTCGTCTTTTGTTTGAGCGCCACGCAAGTCTTGATTACTCACTCCCCCCACACACTTGTTCAGCTTACATGTTCGGATGTGTAGCACAGAATCGACACATAGCTACAATTTATTTTGTGTTATTTATTTCTGTGTTTGTTATATCTATGGAGACTCGAGAGACTCTATGTGGTGATTTCTTGTAACCGTGAACGAATCAAAACACGAGATAAGATTAACGAGAACATTTATTAGCTTACATACATGCGACTTGAGTTTACACAAATTGTGAGATTATACCCCGACTTACGCGAATTCAACTTACGCGGTTATCACTCGGTCCCACCTATTGCATAAATTCGGGGTATTACTCTACACTGAGCAAATTTTCAGTAGCTAGGCAAACACATGAACATTCTTAATTGTTCAAGTAAGAAATGCAATAACAAATTCTTTNGTTATTTTCAAAAATATATTTTCTCACTAATAATAAAAATGATCTCTTATAAAATGCATAACAGTGGAATAAATGCAATTTATTATGTATAGGAAAAATTACAGTAAATAACCTAAATTCAAACATCAACATTTTCTACATTGTTTTGCCAATGTAGAAAATGATGTTTGAATTTAAGTTATTTACTGTAATTTATTTACATATGTATATTTTTTTTTTCTTTTCAATTTTGAACCCATAGAAACTAAGATTGATTTTCAGCTAATAAGTATCATTAATGATACAAAATTTATTGAACAATATGTTAGAGAAAATAAAGAAATTTCATATATAAAGAAAGCAAACATAAATTCAATAACTGTTAAATATCAAATAAAACTTACTTTTATAATACTAATCCAGTATATGATGGTCCATCATTTTCTGGTGCATCCATACGATTTCGTAAATGTTCCAGTGTGTTTTGGAAATGCTTATTGATTTGGTCTGTTTCTTCATTTGATTCTAATCCAGGAAGCTGTTCATGTATCTTTGCAATAAGTTGATTAAGGACTTGCACTGTTACCTGATAAGTAAAATTTAATTCATAAAATTTAAAGTAAAATTTGAAATTCAAATAATTGTTAAAATTTCACTTTTTATTGAAAGGTTTACACTTCTAAGATTTTATTTAGGAAGATATAATATAAAATCATGAAAAAAATTCTTGTTACAATTAAACATGTGTATTACTTTATTATAATATGATGATAAATTATGCACTTTGTTTTTAAAATAAGCAAGAATGTAGCAATATATAGTAGTATTCCCACACTAACACTATTCCACCCCTTACTGCTATCCCACTTGCATTTAAAAATATAGTGTTAAAAAAATGTCACAAGCAGATGATTACTGGATGAACAGGCATATCAGATTCAAACACTAGGCTACATGAACAGTCAGCTGCAACATGGCAAAGAATAAAAATTTAATAGTTGTTCACTTTTTATTGAGTACTGTGATGACATGTATCATTGGTTTGCATGTAGCTTGCATATGTGTGAGACACTGCTGTATTGGTTTGGTAGCTCCTTGCATAATAATGTGCTGCCACTGATTGTAAGCTATTACTTTTTTACAATAGCCTAATTACCTATGCTAAGATCAACACTCAAATTTCTGGTTACATCCTTGAATAAGCTACAAAATTTTTTCTATAAGATAAATTATTCCTTTTTATGAATATACATAGTTGAATCCAGAGGGACACATTTTTTTCCTGCATAATACAATGTATGTATTAATATACAGTTGAGCACAGTTATAACAAACTTGGATATAATGAGTTCCACAGTTATAATGAGCAAAACACCATAACAATTTTAAGTTTCCATACATTTTCTCACAGTTATAACAAGGGTACTTCACAGATACAGTAATACCTCGACTTATGCGAACCTGGAGTTACGCGATTTTCAAATCTCGTTGATTCGTCTTTTGTTTGAGCGCCACGCAAGTCTTGATTACTCACTCCCCCCACACACTTGTTCAGCTTACATGTTCGGATGTGTAGCACAGAATCGACACATAGCTACAATTTATTTTGTGTTATTTATTTCTGTGTTTGTTATATCTATGGAGACTCGAGAGACTATGTGGTGATTTCTTGTAACCGTGAACGAATCAAAACACGAGATAAGATTAACGAGAACATTTATTAGCTTACATACATGCGACTTGAGTTTACACAAATTGTGAGATTATACCCCGACTTACGCGAATTCAACTTACGCGGTTATCACTCGGTCCCACCTATTGCATAAATTCGGGGTATTACTCTACACTGAGCAAATTTTCAGTAGCTAGGCAAACACATGAACATTCTTAATTGTTCAAGTAAGAAATGCAATAACAAATTCTTTTTTTGGGATATATAAAACTGAAAGGATTACTTAGTTTTATGACCACTGGATAATTAGTTTTACAACCTGTATGGATTACACACATGTTTATCACTTAACTTTTTTTTGGAGATTGCCCTCCCCCCTCTTTCTTGACTAGCTTCCAGCCTTATTCTGCTAATTTACCTAATCAGTACAACTGTGAAATTACTGTATAATCTAGTTAGAAACGAACTCTTCTATCAGAAAGATGTCTATGACAAAAAGAAAATCTCTCTCAGTATATGAAAAATTAAAAATTATTTGAGAGTTGTGTGATGCTAAAAACTTCAAAGTGTGTAGGAAGATTTGTCATCTTTGACAGTATTGAAATTATTAAAAAATAAAGCAAACACCAATTTTAAGATTTGTAGCTAAAAAGACTAACTGAAATTGGACATATTAATTAGTATGATCTTTAATATTAAACAATTTATTTTTTCATAATTAAAGATCATACTAATTAATATGTCTGATTTCAGTTAGTCTTTTTAGCTACAAATCTTAAAATTGGTGTTTGCTTTACAGTCGACTCCCCTATAACACTGTTGATTATTCCGTTTTATATGAATTCCATGTTGTATGAGTCATTTAAATTTTACAAATACATGTGCCGGACTGTGAACAGCTCATGTATTTGTAAAATCTAAGTGACTCGTACAACATGGAATTCATATAAAACAGAATGATCAACAGTGTTATAGGGGGGGTCGACTGTATTTATATATCAGTTCATAAAAAAAATTATATATATATATATATATTTATATTTATTAATAAATTAATTAAATCAGTGTTTATTTACTTATATGTTTGGTTTGTATGANATATATATTTATATTTATTAAAAAATATATTTTATATTTATAACTTTTTTATTAACTTTTTTATTTAGAATTAAAAATAGATTTCAGTAATTATCAGTAATGCATAATGCAGCTACAAATTTTGCCACCTGCAGAGTGCACCCTACAGTTTATGCCCATTCTCCTCTACTTACTCATATTCGTGAAAAGCAGTGATGTAACGGTTTTAACAAGTAAATCTTGCCAGTCCCTTAATGCTCATATAACAGTTTGACTGTACATGGATGATGCATAAATATGTTTTCTTGTAGTGCCATCTAAAGTCAATAGTCTATATTAGTTTGTCCATAATTCATGACTTCTTTTAATCATCATCATATATGATATCAGTACATATTTAAAAATTATGTATTTTCTTATCAAAGTCTTAGAAGTCAAAGGCCACAATTTGATGTAATTTATGAACATATGTAAATAAATTGAATTAATTATTTCTCTATGAATCCAAACTGATACTGTTTCAAGATTAAAAAAATAATTTACTTCTTTTTATAAAATTTTCAAAACCAATATAAAATAAAAAATCTAGAATACAACAAAAAGAAATATCATCATATCTACTATGTTTAACTTATAATTCAGAATCTTAGTGATATCTAAGTAAAATGTTTGACTATCATATTTAGGTCATTATCAGAATATGGCTATCTAAAAAATAACACGAATTAACTGACCACCCAAATAAGTTTATCATACTTCTAAGTCAAATTTAAGAATTTCAAAAATTAATTGAGTATCATATGACATGATCATTCTAAGTTTCTAATACTCTTATCATTTGTTGTTTTGTTACTCTTTTTATTTTTAATGTTTTCTTCTTGTAAGTAAATTTTACATTTTTTTAAAAAATAATAATACCTGATCATTTCCTTTTTCAAAAAAGTACACATAATGATTTAAAACTTCAACAAATAGTTGCACTTGAACACTGGAATCCATGCACTGGCTTGCAATACGCAAACCTTTCTTTAAACATTCCATCACTCTCTTACCATCATGCATCTATGAAAAATATTGAATGATATAATTAGTATTGTGTTGTTTTCTAAATTATTAAAATAAAAAACTAAACTTTACCTCTTCTCCTTTAGTTGCCTGACTTTTACCAGACCAAAACAGGTGTGAACAAACACTCACGCCTCGACATTGATCAGGTTTTTTCAATAATTTTGAAGCTGCTAAAGCACATTGAGTCCTAAGAGGTTCATGATTCTCTTCACTGAAACACAGCATTTGCTCTACTGTAGCAATAATAAGTGTAATTGCTGCCAATTGTGCTTTGCTATCAGATATTTCATCTTCATATAGAGAAAATGCCTGATGAAAAAATAAATCTTTATATATCATGTGCATTTATTTAAAAAATTTAAAAATATTTTGTATAAAAGAACAAAAAATATAAATTTGTATTCTGTAAATAATTTTAAGTTTTGCTGCAGAATTTATCAAAAGCTGTAAAATTAATTAGTAATGGTATTTTTGATAAAAACATTGAACTAAGTTTATTTTTGATATGCCTAAATATTGTGGTATATACCTGAGATACAAATTCATAAGCGATTGTTTCATGATTCTCAAATCCAATCTGCCCAGCAGCTAATGCTCCCTGAAGGAAAAGCCGAAGAGGAAGTTCTGCCATCTCAGCTTTAATCAATGCAGTAATAGTCTGATGACAAAACTGGAAAATTTTCTGACATTTTTTCTCCCATTTATCATCCTAAAATAATAAAAAATACATTTCTCTCTAATTTCACTCTAAAAAGATTTTGATTTTTGAAAATCACAACTATCTTACCCACAAACACAAAAAAAAACTTAGATTATGTGAGTAAAATTTATTGTATTATGTTAATTTCAATAATACCAATTATATGTAATACTCAAATAGTAATTACAATTAACATTAAAAAAAATACAAGAAATTATTCTCTCTTATAAGTATCCATAGCAACTATATAATGCATCAATAAATCTTATCCTTTGTCACAAATCTCACTAAATAATTAATCTCACTCATCTTTCAATCAACTACACTGAATTTTACATCTTTAATAACTTAATACTGATGATAAACTTCATTGAATATTTCAATGGTCATTAAAATATTGAATGTGTTTTTAATACTGTTGAGTCTTTTGGTGAGATGAAAACATAATAAACCATTATTTTTGGATATTCTTCAAAACTGGATAATATTGAATAATTTTACTATTTCTTTAACTTTTTTTTTGTATTAATCTATTTAGACAGGAAACTTTTGGCTTATTCTTCATGATTAATTACATGCACAAAAATATGATAACTATGCAAATGAAATGTCATTGTGTGCATAGTTGACTAATGCAGAATAACAAGCATTAATATTTGAATAATCGATCAGACTTGAAAAATGACATCACCTCAACTTAAGTTTAGTCTTTATTCAAGTGGAAAAGAAAGAAATCACTTTAAATATTTCCTTTACAATAATACTTAAAATATTTGTCAAATGACATGAACTTTCATTAAGCAGTGGTCACACCCAGCAATTTCCAGCTGCACAGGTGACTGTAACCGCAACAAGTTGTGCGAGCGTGAGTTGCATGCATCTTGTCATGGTCACATTGTTCATTGGTGTTGCAACTCGAAAACATGTGACATCATAATAAACCAATAAAATTACAGTAGTTTGTTTTTGACTATTTTTGTGAGTTTACCGACAGTTTACATTCTACTTCAGAGTATTTACAGAATTTTAGCCACTTTTCTTATTAAAATGGCCAGCAGTTCCTTTTCTGAAATGAATAAAAGAAAAAAAGGCAATCATTTTGTTAGAGCTGGTGAGAATACACGAAAAAATAAAATCTTCGATAAAATGAAGAATTAAAATCCCACAGGCATTCATTAGCCTGAATAAGCTCAATCAATCTCAATTCTGTAAAAGTATCAATCCTCTTACTTTCTGCCATGATGATGAAAGATTTTCAATGTTTCCATCATATGACATGGCACAAAGACATTTGCTGATTGGATGCGCATTTGCAATTGATGCAAGTAGAACAAACTTTTTGTTTTTAGTTGTGGTTGCAGTCATGCCAGTTTTTAAAGGGGGTTTACCAGTTAACGAGAATATCTGTCATGGTTACAGTTGCCAGTCTGGCTGGAAATTGCAAGGTGACCACTGCTTTAGTCTTTTGTTAATAATGAAAAACAATTACTATAAAGTTCTTAATCTTTTAAAATGCAATGATTAATGAACTCAGAATAATTTATTTCAATTTATCTGTATTGAATTGTTAATTCAAATATCAGCTGTAACCATAATCAAAAACAAAGCATCTGATAACACAATATGCATATACATTAGTGAAAGTACATGTAATATCCATCTACACTTTACATGGATATTATCTACTATTTAATATTTATTAATTTAATTTAAAATTTGGTTTTTTGTTAAGCCATTTCATTTTAATATTTTATGAAATAAACATGTATTCATAATATACAAATAGATTTTTCTTCTGATAACATGTCAATATGCAGGGATTACAATGCATAGCACCAAAATTCCCACTTGGTGATATTTTTATTAAAGTGGTGAAAATAATATAATACTGATGATAGCAAGTGGTGATAAAAATCCTAATCTGCTTATTTCAACATTCAGCATGAAACTGAATCACAAAGCACATTCCAGGAAAAACAACAGAATGTCTAGCTTCCCGATGGAAGTCCCGTGCACGACACACCTAGCTATTTCATGATGTCATGCAACAAGTTTGGGCAGAAAAGTACGAGGCATGTCCGGAAAGTAAGTACGGTTTTGGAAAAACTCGCATAAAAAAATATTTTTTCAAAACAAAATTTATTTTTAAATATTTACAATATTTAAATTTTTTAAATTTACATGAAAGAGCATGTCTGAAACTATTTTTCTACATAGATACCACCATTGTTCAGACATTTGTCATATTGGGAAACCAATTTGTCTATACCCTCTTCAAAGAAAGATGCCAATCAAAACTTCTTCTTCCAAGAACGTCAGTCTATGAGGCGTTAAATATACTTGAAATTATTTTAATTTACGAGCGCTTTTGACGTAAATAAGCACGTCGTCTTCAGGTAAAATTAAATTCGAATAAAGAATTCGAACCATACATTTAAATTTAAAACATTAACGATACTAGCCGTTTTTGAACATACAAAAAAGATTTTAAATTTAAATTTTTAGAATTAAACATTTAAAATTGGTGCGCATGCGTTTTAAAACAAATAAACATCGATTGGAGTGGCTATTAATTATTTTGTGAACGCGAAAAATTGGCGCACGTGCACCTTAACATGCATAACATGAGAGCCAATTAGATGTCTATTAAGAACAATTAAATTTTTAGAATTTAAATTAAAACACTTTGTAAATACGTATAAAATTTTTGGCACGCATGCGCCTTAACATAGACAGCATAGAAACCGATCGGAATAGATCCACAAGTGCAAGTTTATGTTAAAATTTAAATTTTAAATATTAAAGCGCGGGACATAATTTAAAATACATAACACACGTAAAAAGACGCACATAAAGGGGCCGACATGTATGTGCTTTGAATCATGTAGGAGGTGCGGGAAGAGAATGCAAAATTATTGTTGGTTTTTTAACCGCCTGAATAAATTAATCCAGACGTCCGGTAAATCGAGGGTAGGGGTGTTGCACGGGGAGAGCAGTTTTGTGAGGAGGGCCTCCCAAATGTATATCAAGTTCCCTTCATCACAGCGTTTGAGTATTTCCACTCGATTCCAAAGCGCTACGTGGTGGTGTTGTATCACCAATTTGGAAAGTTCCGTGTCGCAATTGCCAAGTGCCCGTGAACTTAATACACCTAACAAGAAAGATGCCGCCAGTGAAGACAGCCACTGCTGAACATCGGTTGTTGCAACAATCTCATGCAAAACAGTATTTGAAATTTGTGGAACTCTTATTGTGAATCATCTGTTTTCAGGAATTTTTTCATTCACTTTCGCAACCAAACCATTATTGACAACAGAAGGCCAGCCACTCCATGCTTCATCATGAACATCAGTGCGTTCAGCATTGAATTGTCGAACCCACTTTCTAACCATTCCATCACTCATTACATTTTCACCATAAATCTCTACAAGTTGACAATAAATTTCAACTGGCTTAACATTCTTTGCATTCAAAAACCATATTACAGAATGCACTTCACAGTTGACGGGATTGGCAATAGTCTTAAAACATTTTGAATGCTCACTAACATGTGGAAAAACAACACAATCCAGCTGTAATGGCATCACTGGACTAACAATCAACCAGAGAGACATGTGCGCAGGTGCTGAACTGTGATACTACCACTGCAATGGTAGAACGAAACGGTACTTACTTTCCAGACACGCCTCGTAGAAGTGACATTGAGAACTGAAGGTAGTTTTTATGCACTGCTGCCCAGCATTTCCACATTGGAGATTTTTTTTTATCAATTCAGAGGAAATTTGGGAATTTTTTGGGATAACATTTTTCACTTTAATCATTCTTCAGTAGACTAAAACAAAAATTTTGACATGACAGAACATGTGAAATACTGTTTCAACATCGTGATCAAATGTCATTCAGAATTATTCATTTAAAAATTATTCAAAAATGATTCCTATTTCTAAAAGACAGCTTAACATGTTACTTTTGCTTTCAATGTCTTGAAAGCAAAAGCTACATGCTACCAAACTGATAAAGCTACCAGCACCTACATTAATTAGTAAGTAAAACTGGAGATGATAAATAATTTGAAATGGCAAAAATAGTTTAAAACTGGTGAAATGGTTGGCAATATTTTTAAATTTTCCAGAGAGACACCTAAATATGACTAATTTTATAGGATTAGTGATAAATTCAGATAATTTTATATAATCTATAACACTGAGTTTTCATAATAAATAACTAACTTCACAAACATTAGTTATTCAACAGATTTGATTAAAAATTTCTTTTTGTATGGTTAAATACCTTCTATTTTGCAAGGTATTTATGCAAATTTTGTAAACAATGTTTATTAAAACTGCAAAATCTGTATGAATTCTTAAAAACTATAAAATATCACAATAAGCAAAAGCAATTTCAAGTTTATAATAAGTTTATATATTTTTATAAACTTGGAATTCAAAATGATTAGAGATATTTACAATTATAAATAGTCAAATTTCACTAACATTTGTTCATTTTAAATAATTATATAAAATGCATTAATAAATTAAAATTACCTCTTCATTAATTTCTTTATATCGAAATGCAAGTTTATATTCTTGGAATACCAAAGGTGGTAATGTATACTTTATTCTTTGGTTTCCTCCATTACCAAAATGCTTTCTTGCAGTATTTAAAATCTGAAAAGAATACAAGAAATCTTCATTAGTTTGAAATTCAAGGGATAAAATAACCACGATTTTGAATTATTCAAGATTTACATATTTCTGTGCAATATGCCAAATGCCATATAACTGATGTAATTTATTAAGCAAATGGAATACGTCTATGTATACAGAATGCTATTTTCATTAATAAATAAATAATAATAATAATAGTTTAAATAAACTACAGATAAACAGCACACCTGGTGAGAAACTCACAGGTTGCCAGACAGGTTTTATAAAAAATAAATCAGAATTCCTCGAAATGTAGCCCAAATTATTTTAAAAGTGGCCCAAAAAGTAGTAAGTTGTTCATATGTAGAAGCCTAGAGTCCTACAAATATCTCAATCTGCAATCCCAAAAACAGTATTTTGTGAGGAGAGAGAAAAAGAGTAGTCCATTGATCAAGGTAACACCCAAAAATGTGTTACTGGAAAAACAAAGTCATATTGTCCAGATTAGTTTTTCTTGGTCTGTTGTTATCTTAAAATATTGAGGCACTTTCATCTAAACAAATGAGTTACAATTGAGAAAACAGTATTTTTCATCTTAATTTATATAACTGCTTTAATTATGGTTTTTATAATTAATGTATAATAATAATAATCCTCTGATGCAGTAGCAATGACTGAAAATAAAAGATAAATCTTGTATCATCATCATCTTACCAGATACTGCTGATCAGCTGTTTCTGCTTGCATTAAATGGATAAAACGACCCATTAAACCTTGTTCTTCAGCAAAATCATCTGGATCATTGTCATCGGGAGGTTGATCAGGCTGATCCTGTATTAATGGAGCTAATAATAGCAGAACTTGATCTACCTATAAAGATGTATTCATTATTACAAATTTCAAAATTAAAATACACTGGAAATAAACTTATAGCAACAACAATTATAAATATCTAACCTGTTCTTGCATTGGTATCAGTGTTTCATTTTCTAAAGCATTATTGACTAAAAATGTAGACATTGTTTTGCGACTATGGTAATCACAGAAATCCAATAGTTCTCCAAAATGTTCTAATTTTAATACAGTCAATAAATTGTTATAATTCTGTACAGGAATTTTCAGTAACCTTAGCAATTCTTTTGCTACTGATGTATTATAATCCACTCTAAAAAAAAAAGTATCCTTTAATCACAGATAATCTAAAAAAATTTTTCATATGGAATTTTTTTTAATCAAACTTTTTTGAGAGAGTTATGCAAAAAGGAAGCAACCACAAATGCCAATTATTCTAGCTGTATACATTATATTGTTAACATTGTTTAGGAAACATGTTGTATTCAGAAAAAACAGTCATCCTATGATGTTATAGTCAGTGTATAATTAAACCACACACAATATATTAACCATATCTAAATCTGTAAAATAGTAAAATTGAATATTCTGCTATCAGCATGGCTGTGCCCAAACAATGTGTGTCATTTGTTTTAAACTATGTATAAAAGTGATGAGAAAAGATTAAATTCATTATTTTATTATGAATTTTAGAGGTAAATTTATGACGACTTTCAAAATAAAGTCAAATCTATATATATAAAAATGAATGTATGTCTGTCTGTGTGTCTGTCTTATGTCCTTCATGCATTACCACACCGTTTATCCGATTGCCATGAAACTTTGGGAAGTTGTTTAATATACTCCCGCGAAGGTTTGTGGCATAGTACGATTGCCATAAAACTTCGGAAAGTTTTTTAATACACTCCAGCGAAGGTTTTTGGCATAGTACATTTATCCTACGATAGATGGCGTGCGTTTACACTAGCATTCGAGCAGTGTGTTCGATCGATTTCAAATTGTGAAGACCATTTCCCCCTTCAAAAAATATTTCTATATATGCATTTGTGAACTGTTATTTACGATATTCGTAATAATGTTTGTTTAATCACTTTATTTCAACTTTTTTTTGCTAATTACGTATTCGCTC
>NW_019384463.1:377952-391301 GCF_000671375.1 Centruroides sculpturatus
TGTGTTATTTAACATATATTATTATACAAATTAATATAAAAATAACTTAAAATTAAAGTAAAATTTTTTTATTTTCAGTTGTGTGTTCCCCTATCCCTATTTACTCTATGTTAAAATGACCTCGTTTAATGCTGTTTTGTTTAGCACTAAGCTTTATCATCTAGGAACGCATCCCCCAAGTTAAGTGGAGTCTTACTGTACTGTACATATATAGATTTAATATTTCAGTCATAAAAATCAAGTCAATTTTTTCTAATAGCAATCTATTTTAACCTAATAGAACATGTATTAATAAAAGTCAGTAATAAAAACTTCATAAAAATCCAACAAATAAAGACAACTTAAAGAAAAATTATTAATAGAAGATCTGTGATACAGCATCTCATACATATAATGTTGACAAAAATAATAATAATTTACATAGATACAAATTTTACACTGAAAATTTAATAATTTATCACTCATCCTCATTGCTTCTTAAGTAAGTAATGATAAAAACTGTTAACAATTTTGCAAATAAGGGAAATCTTAAAAATAGCTAAATTTTTATTTCCTGTTACAGGAAAAAGGAACAGTAACAAAACAAATAAAATTTCTACAAAATCATTAATTTTATTAAAAACAAAATTACTTTAAAATGTTATTAATTTTTATGTTAATTAATCAAACAAAAACTATTTGAAGTTCAAGACTTATAGAAGCTATCTTCATAGCTTAGCATGTTTGTTAGAAGCTACATAACCAGAAGAAAACACTAAATATATTAGACTGTACAGATGATATTTAAACATTTGAATTCTACGCACCTGAATAATTTGTGCTACTTGTTCAGAAAATATATCAAACAATTTAATTTCTTGAGGTATTCCACTGCCATCTTCACGTGTGGCAAAAACAGCTAACCTAATGAGAGAAATAAATTTGCAAAAAAAATTAATTTGAACTAAAATATTTCCCAGAATAAGAATGGAGGTGGTGTGGTGGATCCCAAATATGTATCACTCTGTCACCATAGTTAAGCAAACAAAAATTATTTGATGTGTAATGTCTGAATTTTTGCAGGAAAAGGGAGGAAAAATTCAATCATTAAGAAACTTCACAAAGTTTTTTTATATTTTATAATCCCAACCTTCTTGTAAAAATGTCAGAAATTTCAAATATATTATAACAGTTTAAACATATCTTATAATTTTCTATTTTATGTTCTACTTCATAGAGAACACAAACTATTTTCCTTTACATATATATAGACTAATGAACATCAACTCTATTCGTATTCCGGAAAAGATTGTGGTGGTAAATTGTATAAATCTCTTACCTATCAATAAGAGCTATAATGATATTTTTAACATTTACATGTTGATGCAATTCAGCACAAGCCTTCAGAAAACTATTTAAAGTTTGAAGATGAAATTCATCAGGAAAAACTTGTATAATACATTCCATAAGATATTCTTGTGCTATAGCATCACGACAACTCACTGCTTGTTCCAAAATGCCAGGAAGAACAACCTAAAAAAATTTCATATTATAAATATAACTACATTAATTTTTATTACAGTAATAAGAGCATTCAATTAGTATAATTTAAATTTATCTTTAAGCTTGGATCAAACCTACAGATTATAAAATGGTGGAAAATGTGCAAGGCAAGGCAACAATCAGTGGTGTGCCAAGAATAGAGTAGGGGGACTAGACTAGACTAGTACCCTAAATTTCTTGAAGTACCATCTGAATATTATTATTTAATGCTATTTGTATTTAAAACATTTCACTTGAAAAATATGTATTTTTCCCATCCAACTTCCCCTCCTTTACACTACGTTTCTCTACAGATTACCAAATATTAATATATTATATGAGACTGTTTTGTACATTTAAGTTCATTATTTAATCTTATTGTTTCTAAATAAAATAAATTTCTCAAATTTGCATTTGCTTTTTCTTAGGAAATTGCTTTCTCATTCCTTCTTTCTAAAGCCATAAATAATTAACTGGTGGAAGTTCAATAACCAGTAAATTCAATTATAAGTATTTTTCTCAAATAAGTTTAATCAATCTATTGACTTACTGAATATTCTGTAAAGTTAAAACACACTTCTTGCTACACAATTTGTGTTGCAACAGCAGTGAGCAATATGCAGTTTTCTCTTCAACAGATGGAAATTGAAATACATCAGTTTTTCCATAGGGTTCCTATAGGATCAGTACTAAGACACAACTTCCAAGGGCTTTTACATCATTAGCTGCAAACAAAGCTTCAATGAATTGTGAACTAGTGTATTATCTTTCTAGAAAATCCAATCCCCCCATGTAATAAGCAAAATATTTAGCAACAAATTATCTTCCAACATGTCTTAATGCTTTGACAAAAATACTTTATAATTATTATGTAACATTTGCTAGGGCATTAATGATTTTAGTCTTCCCAATTATTTTTTCATTCCATAGCTATCTGGATCTAACAGAAAATTGTACATTTTTGAATGAGTACATTTCTTAGAAATTTAGAAACTCTGAAATCATTGGAGCAGAATGGCCAGAATTTGCCCTTATGTGTATCAGTGCCAAAAGAAATCCATTTAATAAGTGGGTTCCTTTTGGCATTGTTTAAATAAAAATTTAAATAGATTGTGAAATTCACATAAAAACAGGAATTGCATTAAAACCTGATGCAACCTTATACTTTTCTCTAGGCAAAAGCAATGTAAATTTAACAAATCTTTCTCATTTTAAAAATAAACAACAACATTAAATAAACTGAATATAAATATAAAATACCCTGTTACACAAAATACTAACTGACAATCATCAGCTATTGTTTTTTTAAATTATCATAGATTACTGCCCAACCTCATACTTTTCTATCTATCTTATATCATCATCTCTAAGTCAATTATACTAGTATCTACGACAGCTCTACTTTTATTTTAGAAGAACTTTAATAATAGAATATAGAATAATGGAAAAAATTGTATTCACCTTCTTGTATCTTTCCATGTCTACACACTCCAACTGTGACAAACGAACCAAATTTGTCCCAACTAACAACCTTAATTCTTGTCTTTCTCTCTCTCGCTTATCTCTATCTCTAGAATGACCTTGATGCTGCATTCTTACCCATAATTTATTCATTTCAGCAAAATTCAAAAGAATAAAATCTACTGAATCTTTGACTGTTCCAATTGTATCACCATCTCTGAAATTACAAATATACAAATTATACTTTATAAGATTAATAATTTTATTTGGTAACCTTTTCCTTAAAATTACAATATAAAATACAGTCAAACCTTGGTTTTCAAACATAATTCATTCCTAAAAGTTGTTCAAAAACTGATTTGTTCTAAAACTGAAATAAATTTTCCCATAAGAGAGAATATAAAATGAATTAATCTGTTCCTAACCCATAAAATAAAGTTTCTTTTACCTTTTTAGTTGTATTTCATGCAAAAAATGCCTACAAATGTAATGTAATAATATATATTATAATACTAATATTTAACATTTAACTTTTTAAGCTCAAAAAATTTCTTTTTTCTATGTATCTTGAGATCAAATTGATATTACAAACATCACAAAGCCTGATGAGTATATAGAAACATCCAATGAACACCTAAACAATCAAACCCAAATTGATTTTATCCCTCAGGCTACAAGTGGAACTTGTGTAGTAAAACCAGTCAAACAACTTTTCCATTGGCTGATTTCATTTTGAATGGATTAAGCAGATTTGTGCTAATTTTGAGTTTAAAGAGCTAGTAAATTTTGTTATTTAATTTGACTTAAGCACCTCTAAACAAATTCTTGGATGCCATTTATATTATGTGAATGTCAATTAACATGGCTTATATTAATTAATTTGATTTAGATTTAACTGTGGCATGTACTGAAAAACATTAGTATTATCTTTCCTGCATGCACATTGAAATTTAATTTAAATAGCAACTTTATTGATGATTCATGTCGTGACATCTAATGATACAAGGCAATCTCACCACCATTAAATGCTGAACCAGTAGTCCTGTCATTGATTGGTTGGGCTGTCAACTTTCTTTAACATTGGAAGTACAGGGAGTTGATACCTGTGTTTCTCTAATCTGTGACTGGCTCTTGCTTAGTAGTTTGTTTGGCAACCAAATTATCATATGGCAACTATGGTGCAATTATGAGTTCAAAATTGTTTGTAAACCAAGGTTTGACTGTATTACTTTAAAAATTTAAATTATCTGTATAGAAATAATAATTCTTATTTATATCTTATAAATTAAAAGTTTGTAAAAAAAAAAATCTTGCAGTAACTTAATTAATAACTGTTTACCAATTATTTTAAAAACTCATTTTTTATGTTTTATGATGTTAAAAAATATATTTTATTGTATGCAAATATATTTACATTATAGATTATGCCATTGATTTAAATTATTTAATCTATAAATCTTTTTCCAAAATACAAGAAATTTAATTATTTAATTTATATTAACACCAATTAAGCATAAAATTCAATATTTTAGGTGTGATACAGTCACTCTTCTATGACAAGTATAGCTAAGTAAAATTCAGAATTTCAACCATTTCACAATTGGCGACAGTTTGGTGTGCCAATAACACACTAAGTTCCAATAGTTCTTAAATAGTTCCAACACCTTACGATGACTAGTTGTCTAGCTGTAGCACTTTCTTTGACTAGCGGGACGAATCCAGACTTTGATCCAAACTTGAAGTTCCAAACTCTGATGCCAACTTGAAACTTGAATTTTCCACTTTCATATCAATCTTAAATAGTTGTTGACAGTTGTCAGTCAACCAATCAGCAGCTATGCTAGTCATAGCTCTATCCCAGGTCCACCACATGGCATGATCCTTCACCAACTGTCTCTCCTTCGAGACGCATGCGCTACAAATTCAAAATCTAATGGATGTTTCTCAACAAACTCTCCTCAGCAGAGTTTGTTAACGGTTCAAATCAACCAATCATGTCCCTTACATGTTTATCACCATGACAGGCTATATACCTTTATAGCTATCAAAAAATATTCAATAGCACTTTCAGTTAATCAATAATTATTTATTCATTTTAACTATTCTGAATTAAGAATTTAATAATCAGCATATCGAGGAATTTGACAATTACATCATCATAAACCAAAAAAGTAGCTTTTCTTCTATAGCAGTTTAATTAATTTCTACTGTGATTGGCTGTTTTTTTTTTTACAGTCTTAAACAAAAGTATGCAGTACATGTTATGTCTTCAATATTTATATACTTTTATTATTAAAACTGTGGTTTATGAAAACTTAATATCTAATGATATTTTTAAATAATGGATTGTAATTCCCTCTTTCATCTTATCAATGTTTTCCAAACTTTATATGTAAGTTTTATATATTTATTAAATACATTAAATGGTGATATGATTTTATAAACATAATATAAATCAGACATGAACATAATTTAGTTGTTAATAAATAAAAACAACACAGAAAAGTGTTTCATTTATAGTAGACTATATATATATTTTTTACCATTAGAAATTGACATAGGAATTTGTACTTTTAAAATTTGAGCCATTGACTTTGAAAGTGGGGCAAGTCCATTTTATGTTATTGCTAGATATTTAATGGTTTGCATTTGAATGGGTTTAAAAATATTTGTAAACAGTGATAGACTTATTTTATATTTTTTGTGGTCTTATCTATATATATAAAAATGAATGTGTGTGTGTGTGTGTGTGTGTGTCCTTCATGCATTAACACACCGTTTATCCGATTGCCGTGAAACTTTGGGAAGTTGTTTAATATACTCCAGCGAAGGTTTGTGGCATAGTATGATTGCCATAAAACTTCGGAAAGTTTTTTAATACACTCCCGCGAAGGTTTTTGGCATAGTACATTTATCCTACGATAGATGGCACACGTCTACATGAGTATTCAAGCATAGTGTGTTCGATCGATTTCAAATTGTGAAGACCATTTCCCCCCTTCAAAAAATATCTCTATATATGCATTTGTGAACTGTTATTTACGATATTTGTAATAATTTTTGTTTAATCACTTTATTTCAACTTTCTTTTTTGCTAATTATGTATTCGCTCGAACTTCGTTAAAACCTCAACTGTACCCCGAACAACAACCGAAGTTGTAGGAGGAAATTCGCGTATTTTACCGATCTAGGTATCCCCCCTTTTCCAAATTTTAATATTGACTCGAAATAATAATGTAATAATAATAAATTTTAATAAAAATTATAAAATGTAAATTGAATTTTGTCATGACGAGTTTGCTTAAATTTCCTTTCTTCTGAGATCGCAGCAATGCGCGACAGGTAAGCTAGTTTCATATAAATTTAATAAGTAATAATGGTTATCAATGTTAGGTGGAAAAATCACGGTTTTGGTATGCGCAAATTGACTTGCCTCACTTTCAAAAGCAATGATTTGTTGAAAATGTTAATTTTCTTTGAATGGAATATAATTATAAAAACAAAAAAGATTAATATTTTATTTATTTACTTATTTATTTTATTTCAACATTTCATACTTCTTTCAAAAAGCTACAATAAAACAAGAAATAAATTTAATTTTACAGGAAAAAGTGGATAACACATGAAAAAATATTAAGTAATAAGATGCATGCATATAATTATATTTCTTAGTTTAGATGATGCAGATTTTTAAGGTATTCATGATGAATGGGTGGTACATAGGGTAATAAATCCATCATATCTTTATAGTAATAGGCCTAGTTTTTGCATTTAAAGATGCTAATACTATTTTTCCAGAACTACTTGGCCTACCACATTTTGGTGATAAATCAAGAGTTTTAAATTGCAAATCTTTTCCCATCAATGTTTTATAAAATAATTTATATGGCACTTTTCTTGAAAATCTTATCCAGAAAATATTCAACCAATTGCCAGTTTCCTCATCAGTACTTTTTGTTCTTTTCAAAATTGCTTTCTCCAGAGGTTTGGTTGAACAGAAGTCTTTACTTTTCATTTCATGTACTAAAAATGCATTATTTTTGCGACATTTTTGTATTAGTTTGTAATAATCCTGGGAAATATACAGCAAAATAGACTTGCCTCATTTTCAAAAATCAATGGCTCATTTAATAAATTAATGTTGGAAATTTTATCAAAGCCTATCAGTAATACAAATATTTTATTTTGAACAAGATATTTGTAACATTGAAATGCCATAACAAAATTCGAGACCTAGTAACACATTAATATATAGAATAATTACTATAATTGATTGTATTATAACTACAAAATAAAGTGAAAACTGACCAATTATTTTTTCTATGAACATTCATTCCATTGATTAAATATTCTATTCTCACCTAATATAGACTTAAAACATTTAATATGGCTACAAAATTTCTGTAAAATATAATTTTAATACAAATTTCTCAGATATTTCCAACAAGTCAGAGAGAAAATTTTTCAATGTTGCAACTAATTAAAAATTTATTTATTACACAACAAAAGGAAATGTCACAAGACAATATATTACAAAGTTTACTACATAATTTATGTTATAATCAATAACTGGCAAAATAATGGATTATTTTCCAAAATCAATCACTCAAAAATCACATTTTTATAATAAATATCAAAGATTAAAAAATGCAAGTGATCAATGAACCTTATTCCATATTTGGAATCATTATGGGTATTTTGTAAGCATATATTAAATTCCCAAATTAATTTCATATTAATATTCAGCATATTACAAATGATATAGGATTTAAATCCATTCACAACAAAATTCCTATTTTTTAGTATATAAACTAATGTTGTTATTTCTTCATATTTGTATAGGTTTAACACCAGAATTTATATTTTTAATGTTACTTGTTTGTCAAATACCTATAATAATAATAAAGGAAAACTCAACTGAAAACAGTAAAAAATATCAGACAGACAACTTTTTCTTTCCATCAATATTTAATGCTTAGACAAACATTTTTAGACTGATTTACAGTCCAACTTCAGGTCTACATTTAATATAATGTACTGTACCTTGCATTCTATTTTTTGGAAAATTGGAACTTTATTAGAAGTTTCAAAGTTCCAAGAAAAATGGTTGTCTGTTTGATATTTTAAAATAATAATACAGTAAAACCATGCTAAGTTGGACACCTGTGATAAATATCCAAACTGTCCAATTTAGCATGATGTACTGTACTGTACATGTTAGTTTATAGTGTTATGTTTTAGCATGCCTAATTGCTGTCTAATGTCATTTATTTGTGTTTCTATTTTTCTTTGCCAGACAGGCTTGTGATAGAATTGTGTTTTGTGTGTATCTGTCTGTGATTATATTTTCAATCCATGGTGTATCACTACTGTGACTGCCCCAGCATAAACTAATGGTATGAATGTCTGAGAGTGTAGAAATTAAATGGATGTAGTGTGGTAGTAGGTGAGTGTTTACATAATTTAGCATTTTTCCTACTACTTTAGACATGCTGATTTTTGGTATTCGTGGTCGTTGTATAGGATTCTGTACCTGTATATTTAGTGAATGTTTCCTGGAATAAAACTGAGAGCATATTAACTAAATCTATGTCTATGTTATCAGGGGTGGATGAGGAAATGTCTATAGTATCATTAGTGGTAGTTGTGTGTGCGCTATTATCAGTGCTTGTTGCTGGATTATCCTGACAAGTTATGTGATCTTCATTAATGTTAAATGTTTCTATCTATTGATTGATTAGCAACCTGTTGTTTGATATGTTCAATTGTTGTTTGTAGGATAATGTTGTTGTGTATACTTGTTAGTTTTGATCAACAACCCTTTGTTCAGTGACAGTGAGGTGAGGATATTGTTGTGTGAATCTATGGTGTAGTTGTTGTCTGTATGCTGTCATGTTTGTTTTGAGTCTTGTGATGGTGTAGTAAGTACAGATGATAAACTTGTTCATTTCTATTGTCCATTTCATCCATTTTCCAGCCTTTGTGGTATGTGGATACATTGCCACAGAAGAACCAAGCCTAGGTTGGTTCCTCACATCTGTCAAGGGCATTGCAGTAGCCATACTTGGGTTGGTGCTGCTTTTGCCACTGGTAAGGAGACTGTGGCCTATTTTCAAACATGAGCCTCTGCCTAACCCACAAACATGGACCTTGTTAACCTGGGCAACATCCAAGCTGGTATCACACTTAGACCTGGTTATTATCATGGTAAATATCTCCAAAGAATATGGGTGTGATCACTTTTAGCTTCATTTCTCCCCATAGACCTTACTGGCATGAGTGTTCCTACCAGGAGCTTGTGCTCCAGCCTGAATTGCTCTATGGATCAGTAAAATTACTGGGCTCTCCCGTCACAACCAGGTGGATGGTGACCACAGGAAATTTGTTGTTATTATTATTATTATTATTATTATTTTTTAATTATTATTCTTGTGTTGTTCCTGTATATTTATTTTATGCATGTATGTTTATCTTTTTGTTTATTTTTAAATTTTTATATTCTTTATTTTTTGAGTTTATGTATTGTATTTTTTGAACTTATAAGGTCTAGTATTAACATTTAAATTGTTTATTCTAGAATGTTTTAAATTTTTCATTCTATCAAATGAAATCATTGTTCATCTTATAAGTTTATCCTGAAGATGATCAGTTAAATACAGCAAAAAACATTAGAGATTAAAATGGATAATGCAATTTTTAAGATTTTTTGGCATGTTTAAAATAGTAACATTTTGTAGTAAAACTAAAGATGTGTACAAATATGCAATCATGAAATACAAATACACTTAATTACTATACTATACAATCAAACCTCAAGTTACAAATGCCCCTGTTTAAGGACAATTCAGTTTACAAACAAAATTTTGAAATTTACTCTGGTTGCCATACAATAACTCTGTTTCCAAACAAGCTACTCAGCAAGAACTGTCCAGAGATAGTGAACTCCCTATACTGTGTGTTAAAGAAAGTCGACAGCCCAACCAATCAACAACAGGACTACTAATTCAGAAGTTAGTGATGCCAAGATCATCTTGCATCACATAACGAATTATCAATGACATTGTTATTTAAATTACAGTTCAATGTGCATGCGGGAAAGATACTATTTCCATTTTTCTGTATGCACCACATTTCAATTTAAATCAAATTAATAAATAAAAACTGCAATTGGCACAAATGGCATTAAAGAATTTGTGTTTAAATTTGCTTAAGTTAAATTAAATGGCAAAAATTTATTAATAAAATATTATATATTATAATATTAATAATACTAGGTAGCCAGTAATTAAACTAAAAATAATAAAATAATAATTAAAACTCTGACTTATAAACTGAAACTAAAAATAAAATTAATTAATTCATTTCAATGAAAATTGAAATCAAATCAACTGAAGCATAATATTTCAGAAAGTGTGGATAAAGTACTTGTCTGTCTTGATTGATTTGGTTATATTTCATCCAGGAAGTCAGAGTTGGATCTCTATTTATAGCACTTCTTTGTAAAGTGTTAATTTCAGTTGGTAGTGATGGAACATTTTGATTTTTATATATATAGAATAGATGTAGATAGTATTATATATAATATTATTGCATTTATAGGCATTTTTATACAGGAAATATAGCTAAAAAAGTAAAAAAAGAGACTGTTTTGGGGATCAGGAACAGTTAATCCATTTTATATTGTTTCCTGTAAGAACATTTGTTTTGGTTTCAGAACAAATCAGTTTTAGAATTAATGTTTTCAAACTTGATGAATTAAGTTTGAAAACTGAGGTTTGACTGTAGATGAATTTCATGCCAACTTGCAAATTACCGATAGGGGCTGTATAATGTAAATCAGCTCAAAATGCATCTATTTATGTATGTAATCAACCAAATTAAATATAATTAAATCCTAAGTTTATGAACAATGAATTACCAATAGCATTCCTATATACCTGCAGACATAGAATTCTGGAATTTTCAAGAATTATCTGATTAAGAAAATTTATGATAAATGACAATTATATTAAATCTTATCTTTTCATTTTAATTTCTAAAAACGAATTTATAAATATGTAAATTATCATATTATTCTACATAATTATTGTCACATCACACACACAACAGAATTATCCTTTATAAATTAAAAACTTAATTATCTATATAAATCATTAATAACAAAAATAGTAATTGATAAATGTATCTTTACAATAATAGAAAAAAAGTTTATTATAATTCTATTAAAA
Organism: Centruroides sculpturatus; assembly: GCF_000671375.1. Lineage (NCBI taxonomy): Eukaryota > Metazoa > Arthropoda > Arachnida > Scorpiones > Buthidae > Centruroides > Centruroides sculpturatus. The sequence continues at coordinate 389,163 of NW_019384463.1, forward strand.
TAATTTTCCAAAAAATTTTATAAACAAGCAAACTCATTTGAAAGTTTAACTTATTTATAATTTAATAAATAGAAAACATTTTAAAAAAAGTGATCTATTTTAATAATAATACAAAAAACATCTGACAGGTCAAGGTCATATTTATTTAGAAATCTAAAATGAATCATCTGAATATAATTTCAAGGTAATCTACTACAATGTAGGGCAATGACAAAACTTTTATTCTACGACGTAGTTTCTGAATCATTGTTGGTTAAGTTGAAGTTCATTTACCTAATCTTTTAAGAATATTTCATTTGTGTTGCATTTTTCAGAAATTCTAAATGTCCAGTTTTCTTTAATAAGATTAAAAAGAAAAAAAAACAAAAAATCAGAATTGTATATAATTGAATCATTATCATTATTAAATTTGATTTCTTTTTTAAATTTCTTCTGTAAAAGTTCGTCCGATGGAGAATTACTTTTAATAAAATAAAATAAAAGACAAAACTGTCCAAAAAGTGACATTCATTGACAAAACTGTATTATTTTTATTCAAGTAAGTAATTTTTAAATTTTATTTTTAAATATTTTCTTTTGAAAAATATTTCATTAAATAATTTGAACAAAACTTGTATAAAGCAGAAATAATGACTATTTACTTCACACTAAAAAAAATCTTCATTGTAAGATGCATGCTAAAATAACATTGTAAACAAAACAAACAAAGGTAACTTGCAATTTTCCAGATTTCAAATAATTATGTAAAAAACAATAAAATTTTATGGGTCTCTACCTACTGATGAATAAATAATAGATCTTTAAACAGTGATGTCACTGTTTGGAACTATTAGCTTTCTATCTTCAGATAAAAAACTAATGGTTCAAACATTGTGGTTTGTCAATAGCAGTCTTATAATAATCATTTCAAATCTACTACAACTGCCATATGAGATCAGGCCAAATAATGGCTATAATAATTATTAATTACAAATGAATTCGATCTGAACTTGAAAATCTGTTGGTTTTTTAAATTATAAGGGGTGCTTTTTGAGCCTTTATATGGATAGTAAAGACAAAATAAACAGCTTTTATAATAGATTACATTTTCTTAAACCTAGTGGATTCTAAGGTATCAGCCAGTTTCTCCGAATTTTGAAACTCTCCCTTGTAATTCCAGCTTTTTGTTTACCTTTCTGACAAATAATTTTTTATAGTCTTCGTGAGACTGTCGGACGGGTACTTGTTAAGTTTTGCATCGGGGTTTATTTACAAAAGGTGAAAGTTTAACTGTCCCATAGGATATTTTTTAACGTTTTAATACCAAATTTCATCCGGGCCTTGCATTTAAATTTTTTGTGGGTTAGTTGATTTCTGTTCTATGAATTTTTGTAAGTGCTTTTCAGAACTTTTTATTTAAAAAACAATTGATAATATTATGGAGCCTTAAAAAAAAGTGTCAAGAACTGTGCTCACCAAAGAAACCAAGTAAGAGATAATAGCCAAGGTAGAAAGTGGGCACAAGATGTCTGATGTTGCTAGGCAGTATGGCTTGAACAGGTTTACAGTAGGCACAATCTTAGCTATGAAAGATATATCAAGAAATCTCAAGCTGCTAATGGAGTAATGAAAATCACATCTGAGAAATAAAGAGCATTTTAGAGCTCATAATGGAACCTGAAACTGATTTGACAACAGAAGAACACCAGAGATGTCAGAACAACAATCATCCAAGTCGCATCCAAACCAGAATAAGATTAATGGGGTTGGGGATCTCTACAATTACAATACTATTAATTACTTCTGAAAAATCCTGAAGAAAAGAGAAAAGCAATCAACATTGGACAGATTCTTTAACCCCCACAAATGGAAAAAACATGACTAATAAAAATGCAAGACTGCATATATATGTATTTTTACTACAGTAGAACCGCGAAAACTCGGCTCTCGATAACCCGGCACTCCGGATAACTCGGCCACACCCTGGCAGGGCAAAAAAATCTTTAGTTAATTAATTTTCATTATAGACAGTTTTATAAAAGTATAAAAGCTCTCATAAAGTATTTTTCTGAGGTCTGTCTTATCAGGTAAATTACTGTACACAGTGTATTCATTAATTTTCATTTTCATGTAGTAAAGTCTCTATGCCTTCATAAAGGA
>NW_019384463.1:393881-403886 GCF_000671375.1 Centruroides sculpturatus
GTTAAAATACGCTGTTTTTATATATATATATATATAAACTAAGTGATCGAAAATCGAACACGCATTTAGATCCTCTAAATGTTTTAATTTAAAACAGTATATGCGGAATAATTCTACACGAAAGGAATGTAACACTCCTCAAAATAAATAACTGTATAAATAACGATCAATACAGGAAAACTTAATTTAAATGCGCACTATGGTGTACTTCCGCTTTTCAATTATAACGAACAAACGTAATAATGGCGTCAAACGAAAATAAAAAGTAACCAATGCATTACAACCGGTCAGATGCTCTTTAAGTATGTTTTAAAAAAACAATCAGAGTTTTCAAATAATTAAACGATAAATTTTTTCTTCTTCTTCTTCCAGAAAGTCTTTTAATTAATTAGTAATAAGATATTTCCGCGCGAAATCCGATCTCGGAACCAACTGCGACCTATTTTATTTTAATTTATAAAATTTGAATATATCATTAAAAACTGCTGTTATTATATATTTATAATTATGACTGAGATTACAGATTGTTTACGAAAGATTTTCGGTAGTATACAAATTAATATTCTAATTTGAGGAAACGTTTTCGAAATCAAAACTGAAATACGAGTGAGGAATTCAAACGACTGTTTCCCACTGTGAAACTATTTCAAATGAATCTAATCTAGCAAACTTGATGAAAAAAATAGTTTATGAGAACTTTAACATTTTCAATCACGTTAATAAGGAAAAGGAGAGTTTTGTATAATACTTTAATTTAAAAAAATCTGTTCGTAGCGTTAAATTATAACTCTGGTTTATGTATAAAAAGAATTAAATTAGTTGAAAATAAAACAAATAAGTTGTAAATAAAAGAAATTAACGTAATTTTTAGACTGGAAAACAATTACGAAAATTTCAAAACACTGCATTTTTACCTTAGTTATAATATAAAACAATAGAAATTAAATTGGATACTTAATTCGTAACTTTATCTGTGTAGAATTATTATATTCACTTACTGAATTGATTAAATGTAGCTTATAGGCTATCTTTTAAGAATCAAGTTTATAGTTTTGAGGTTGAGTATATGACTAAATATGATGTACTATAGAATTCTCAAGTTCAATAGAGTACATTTACATAAACATTCTAACACATTATTGAAGAATAAGTAAGAAAATTACTTCATATTATCATCAAAGTACGAAATTCACAAATTTTATTAAATACATCCATAATATTGATACAAATTAAATATCAGACAAATTCATCAACAGTTTTCCTAGTTTAATGCTACAATATTTTTGAAGAATTGTACTAAACAATTATTCTGCAGTGCAAGTAAGATTTCTAAATTTTTATCCTGATATAAATAAATGCAAACAGTTAAAAAAAATTGCTTCATGGAAAAATAATACTGGATTATTCAGCAATTTTTTAACAGAGAAGTTAAAGAACATTCAAATCAAGTTAGCACCAAAAAAATTTTTTTTATTAAGTAAGCTATAAAAATACAAACGTATTAATTTAATCCTAGATATACACTATTCAGCTACTTGATAAACTTCACACTTAAAATTAAAGAAACTGTCAATAAAAAGTTGTCAATACTGACAACTAACAAATAATTGAAACAGTTCTTGATAGTTATGATCATAAATCTCTCAAACTATTTTTCAGAGATAGATAGTTACTTAGGAATTATTTTAATTATAAATCAAAACATCCTGATGGGTAATATGTTCAGTATAGGTAATGCAGTGTATAATACTGTACATCTTTCCAAACAGAATGCAGAAAAATTACAAACAACTGCAGTGTAGGTAAGAAATTTTAATTTGGACTTGATTCACTTTAGAACAGAACCTTCTAAATCATCATGAGCTGTAAAAATCATTATTAACCAATATCCCTGGTAATGAAATCCTGTTTGAAACAACCTTATCAAGTACTAACATAAGAGTTATTACCAGTTGATAAGAACATGGAATGAATTTATTGCTGTGTCACTTTTGCTTCCACTTTGTACAAGAAACTAACTTATTGCTGATTTAGAATTATAAGTTTATTTTATCAATTTAAAAATTGCAAAATATATATATATATTAATTAATTTTTTAATGTAATGAGTACTATCACTAGTACATTATCCTAGTAATTTTGAATCATTNTTTATGTATTGTATTTTTTGAACTTATAAGGTCTAGTATTAACATTTAAATTGTTTATTCTAGAATGTTTTAAATTTTTCATTCTATCAAATGAAATCATTGTTCATCTTATAAGTTTATCCTGAAGATGATCAGTTAAATACAGCAAAAAACATTAGAGATTAAAATGGATAATGCAATTTTTAAGATTTTTTGGCATGTTTAAAATAGTAACATTTTGTAGTAAAACTAAAGATGTGTACAAATATGCAATCATGAAATACAAATACACTTAATTACTATACTATACAATCAAACCTCAAGTTACAAATGCCCCTGTTTAAGGACAATTCAGTTTACAAACAAAATTTTGAAATTTACTCTGGTTGCCATACAATAACTCTGTTTCCAAACAAGCTACTCAGCAAGAACTGTCCAGAGATAGTGAACTCCCTATACTGTGTGTTAAAGAAAGTCGACAGCCCAACCAATCAACAACAGGACTACTAATTCAGAAGTTAGTGATGCCAAGATCATCTTGCATCACATAACGAATTATCAATGACATTGTTATTTAAATTACAGTTCAATGTGCATGCGGGAAAGATACTATTTCCATTTTTCTGTATGCACCACATTTCAATTTAAATCAAATTAATAAATAAAAACTGCAATTGGCACAAATGGCATTAAAGAATTTGTGTTTAAATTTGCTTAAGTTAAATTAAATGGCAAAAATTTATTAATAAAATATTATATATTATAATATTAATATTTATTAATACTAGGTAACAAGTTAATTTAAACTATAACTAATAATTAAAACTGGGCTTTACACTAAATCTAAAAATAACAATTAATTAAAATCAAATTAATTGAAACACAATATTTTGAAAAGCATTGATAAAGTACTTGTTGTCAGTCTTGATAGATTTAGATATAGTCCATCTTGGCAGTCAGAGTTGAGTCTCTATTTATAGCACTTCTTTGTAAAGTGTTAGTTTTGGTTTCTGTTTGGGTTACTGGTAAGGAACATTTTGCTTTTAATACTATACATATATAGAATAAATACAAATAAAGATGAAGTAATATTATATACAATATTGCCTTTAGTCATTTTATGCCTAAAATATTGATAACAAGATAAAAAACCACGTCTTGTTTTAGGGTCAGGAATGAAATAATCTATTTTACAGTTTCTTATGAGAAAATTTGTTTCCGTTTGAGAACAAAATCGGTTTCCAAACAACTTTTAGGAACAAATCAAGTTTATAAACTGAGATTTGACTGTTACATTTAAGGAAAAAAAAAACACCTTATTTTCAGAAATTACTTACGGAGTAGTTTCTTCATCACTGTCTGGCAAAATGTTTCGAGTGCATTGCAGCAAGTAGTTTCTTAGAAATAAACCCCTTAATGGATGCTGAACACCTCTGCACATCTCTACAACATCTTTCAATATATCTTTCTTTGAATGCTCATTTGTTTTCATATATACCAATCCAACTGTAATCAGTAGATATCTGAAAAATTTAAAATTGCTCAATTTTAAACTGAAAACAGAGTAAAAAGCATAGTAAATTTATATACAATTACTATAATAAGTGAATAATTATTCTCATTTCAACTGATAACAGAAATGAATGTTTTAGGAAAAATACACTAATACATATGTGAGAATGTAGCAAAACAAAGGAAAAAAACCCACCAATATGATCTCATTAGAAACAGGTATATGTCAATTTTCTGACCTGAGAAAGTATCAACTGACACTTTCTTAGAGTCAATCTTGACATCTTATGACCTTCCTATTAGTCACTTGTACAGAATTACACCTTTGAATATGATGAAGGATGGCTAATTCTGGTAAGTCATCATCGCATATTCTTCAAGCTTTTATGATCAGTATTTGGAACCATTTCGGATTTGTATGTTTGTTTGCTTTATCTGCATTTCTGATTGAGTGCTATACAATGTGGAAAATATTGTCCGAATTTAACATTGTGAACTATTTTCCATCATGGAGAACTGTTTGTACTTTCCTACGTGGAAATATTTCTCAGGATTAGATGTTATCATAAACTGTAAACACACATTCCATGATCAAAACAAACAAATGAGAACCCTATGTCTTACTTATACGTATACTGTACTGTACAAACTTTTATGCAATCTAACAAATATTTAAGAATAGTTAACTGTGTTGAGTGACAAGTCAGCCTCACCAACTATCTACATTGAGAGTATTCTTAATTGTTTAGTTACACTCCACCTCCAACCATTACCTTTTGTTGTTAAAGGGTTCTGATGTACTAAGGGTCCTAAACTAAGGGTGTATAGCTTTTGAAGGCATATATTCTTTACTATGTTGACTTTCAGTCCCTTTTCCCTTCCATCAGAATTTAACCCTGTTTTTATGAGTTAAGAGATTTCTTCTAACCAACATCAATTGTTCACACAAGTGTCATTTGTCAATATTGGAATTAGTGCATTTGGTTTGCCATTCTTCCTTCTTCAATTTTGAAGATGCCACTTATCTCTAGGTCAGAGGCATTCCAATATGGAGTCCCATTATGTGAGCTTATTTATGGTTTGACATTTAGAGGAGGCAGTACTTCCGAAATTTCAGAATTGTATCTTGTTGTATTTGAGATACATGGACATTATTTTAATTGTTTGGTGCCATTAACAACAATCTGTACAGATTAACACTTTGTCTAGAATAGCATGGTAACCACCAAGTACATTTTCTGGATGTCCTTATTACTTTGCAGGATGGCATTCTCATCAGTGATGTAAATTGTAAAGTGTTTACAAACCAATCTATATTCCACCTTCCTCACACAATCCTCCTACTAACAAGTCTGTGTCATTCAGGGCCTTGGTTCAGAGAGAATTTTCCCACTTTTCGAATGTACTGTACTGTACATCTCAGCAATTGACAGCTAAGCCACATTTACTGTATCATCATTGGATTTGGATACTACCCAAGATTTATCAAACCATTATACAATGTTTTCAGTGCCAAACATCTTCCACCACAGCTGAAAAGATCCTCCATAAAATTATCACATGTAACACTATATTAGATGTTATAAGTAAGAAAAGTGTGCAATATTCAGAATTCACATTACATACAGCAGAAGTCCTACAGTGTTCAGCTTACTAAGGAATGATATGGATCCTTTGCTCAAAAGAACTCTTCCTGGGGTGTACTCAATTCCTTTACATAACCATAGGGCTGATTGTTACTACCAGTATAGGTATCACCTGTAGACCACTATTTACAAGGATTAGGGAGCACCAGTAATCCATCACAAAAAAAAAATTAATAATAGTGTTGACCTCTTTGTATCAGACCAATTATAAAAAAAATAATGTCATGAAGTAATGAAGATGCACACTTAATTAAATATATCTTAAGAGAGTACAGTGTATAAGCAAATTTTAGTGGAGAAATTAACCTTTTCAGAAAAGAAATAAATGTAAGTAAACATGTATCACAGCAGTAAAATAACCTGAGTAAATAATATAAAATTTTATAGGTAATTTTTAGAAAATAATTATTGTATGAAAAATTAGGTAGTTAAGGTATCAAGGTAAAAGTTAATTGTGAATAAAAATTGTAAGAGATGCAATTTTTTTAAAGTGGTAAATTGTAAGTAACCACATTTTATGTTGTAAATAATTTGAGAATGTTAAATAATTAAAAGTTTTAAGGTAAATTATATAAAAATAGGTTATTAAGATGTAAAAGAAGTTATTTGTTACACAAGGAATTGTAAGCAGATATAAACTATATTGCAATATAATTGAGAATGTTTTAAATAATGTATAATTTTTTAGGAAATGTAGAAAAATAATCATATGAAAAGAAACAGACGTACAGTTCTTAGTTATAAATTAAGACTGGCTAAAGAAGACTGAATAAAGTCGAAATGCATACTGGTATAAGTAAATAATACTGTTGGTGGTGTACACACTGTTAAATAAATTTACCAGAGTATAAGGAATCTGTAAAAATGATCTTGTATACAATAGTATAATATAAAAAAAAGCAATATATTTGTTTATACTTATAAAACTTTTGCTTAATGTAATCAGAGTTTCAATTATTTAACTATAACAGAAACTAAAGATAAAACTGAAGAGTAGTAACTGAAACAGCAGTTAGTTATTAACAGCTTCAACATATGACTGATAACATGCAATCAACAATCTCAATCAGTGTTTTAAATATTAAACGTTAATATTAATAGTTTTAATTGTTACTTGTGAGAGAATCTGGGAGCTGTTTTTCTATAATTTTCTTCATTTAAAGACATTTCTTTATTCCCATCCATTTCCCACGAAGGTAAAAATGGGAGACGATTGAATTAACTGTCAATAATCGACTAGTCTTGGACGCAACAAGTCCTTTCCCCCGTCATTGATTTAAGAAAGTTTTGAAATAAAGTTATAACATCTTATTATTGACACTTAAGAAAGTCGAAAGTTAAACAATTCAGCGATGAAAAGAGAACAAGTTCAATTCTCACTGCCCTAGCCGGCCCACCAATGACACATTCGGAGTGTCATCACAACCAAACATCGAATCACCTAACCAAATTCCCACACTGGATGGGGATATAACAGCTGCACACCCAACCTTCGGGGAGGATTTCACCATAAGAGTACCAAGGCTCCCTTCCCACTATATTAAAGGTGTCCACTGACTCCAACGCAATCAGTCCCTAAGGAACATCTTTAACTTTGTCAATTGTACCAGTGTTGTCTCAATTATTGATAGCTGTTAATTAGAAATGCTATTGCAAAACACAGTAAGCAAACAACATTAAATGAATTACAGGTATCCCTTGCTTAACATAGGATTTGATTAACATGCAAAATTAATTGTGGCAATCCCTTTATATATGCAGCAGAAGATTTAATTTATGTGGCTTTACCAACTGTCTTTACTTAAAATAGATACTGTATTTTGATTAATGCAATTTTAATATATGCAATAGGATTGAGGGATTAATTAACTGCATTAATGAAGGGCTACCTGTACTATTAGCAAGAATATCAGTAATTATTAAATAAATTTGTATATGTGTCTTTTTAATATCAGAGTCAATACGATTGAAATTTCAGCTAATTGTATATAATACAAAATTATTACTTTTAAATCAAAGTAAATTTCAATCATTAAAAAATATTTTTAAAAAATGTTCATTCTAATATTCAGTTTAATTTTCTACATGATTTCTGCAATATAAAATTTTATGTAAATTTCTTTTAGAAGCAATAATAATAAATTTATTTTACATATAAAAAAATCATTCAAATCATACTTACAATCGTGGAATGATATTTCCAGCATACTGTACTAATTCATATAAATCTGCGACTTTTCTTCCTTTCTGAAACTCATCCAACAAATACAGCTCTAAGTGCCTTAACTCATCAGAAACTGACATATCTATACACAAAAATTAAGGCAAATTTACATAATTCTAAAATACTAGAGTTTAGTATATTGGAAATAAGAAAATGTAAATCAATAACTAAAACTCTCTTAACACTCATTACTGCTAAGCTGGGAAAAACAATTCAAACATTTAACAACAAATACTTTCAATTACACTTGGATAATCTTTAGCTAACATTTAGATAAAGTTTTCTTATAATAAAGGTTAAATGTTTATTGAAAACTTAAAACTAGTGACTCTCTAATAAACATACTTAAGAATCATATAATTTAAAAAGGTTAAATTTAGAATATTTTTCAAAAACATTAATAATCTGTTATGAAAGATTTAATAACAGATTATTAATGTTTTTGAAAATATTCTAAATAAATTATTTTGAAATAAATAATTCAATTGTAATCAAAAACACTAATGATTAAATTTTTTGAATTAGTTCCTTGAATTAAGCATATTTATTTATTTAAAGAACTAACTAAAAAGGATACACAACTCATAATAACTTTTTGGACTTAATAACGATGTTCGAAGTTCTCCAAGCATATTAGAAGCATGTTTTAATGCTTCCATCAATTTACTTTTATCAAGGCATCTTTTCATTTGAAATGACTGAACTTTTACAACACCAAGAGCTTCATCCAACAATTTTTCTTGTTCTTCTTGAGGAGATAATTGAGGCGTTTGTGGCTAATGGAAAAATATTAATAATAATTATTATTACTTAATGAAATATATATTTCCTCAATAAAAGTATAAATTAATGTTAAAAAATGTATAATATTTAAATGTCATATATAAATCATAACTTTACTAAGCAATTTGAACTTTTCAATTAAATTCAAATTCTTTATAAATTATTACTGTTTACAAAGCATAACAGCAATTATAATAAAAAATTTTATTACAATAGAACTTTAAATGAATCAAATTTTAAATTAAGTTATAAATAACTTTTATTCTGATCTTCAAAAGCTCCATCATTTAAATTTTTAATTTAAAAAAAAATTAACTGCATCTCAGAACAAATTATTTCTAGCTTACGGAATTCCCTTTTTCAATAAGTCTATCAATTTAATTGAAATGGACTATATTAAAGCTTTTATATGATCATCTATTTTTCAATCATCATTTTTGTTAACAAAATTACATTTTATTTTATATTCTTTTTTTTCACAATCTAGTTTTTAAAAAAATATCCACTAGTCTAATCACAAGTAAAAAGTTTAGACCGAGGGATCCCTCGGCACACTCATTCAAAGTGGCATGTCGGTAGAAATTGTCCAGCATATAACGTATCATACAATTTAAATTTTTCAGCTGTCTCTTTTCAATTGCCTTCTTTACATTTATTCTAATTAAAGCATATTTATTTCATTTTTAATTAATTAAAGAATTTATTTGAAGTCAAACTTTGAACGTAACACACACACACTTTTTTAAAGATAATTATTTTCAGTTCTCATGCTTATTGTGCAGCATTTGGAGTGAAAAAGGATCACCATCCCTGACTTAGACCTTATTGGATATAATTAGGCTTTAATAAAAAATATTATTATTTTTCCTTATTAGAAAAAATAATAATATATAATATTGTATATAAATTAGAGTTATTATAGTATTAGTAAAACTCTAACTTATAACACTACTATATATATATACATATACACTTCAGCTCACGTGCATAGTTTTTAAACGCCCATTTCTAAATTATAAACAATTCTAAATTCCGAAAGTTTTGTAAATAAATAAATACACTAAAAACGATATGCAAAATTGCTTATTCCCTTTTTTAATATTTAGTTTTTAAGAACTATTTAACAAATTTAAATAATTATTTTAAAGGTTTGACACGCCTGGCAACTTCAACGTACAGCGATAAACACAAGAACAAGTTCAACTCCTCCGACTTCGTTACCGAAGAATTACCTTAGTAAATCGGAAATCGCCCAAATATTCTACTATTTTTAATGCGCCGGAACCTTCGGAAATCGGAAATGGAAAGCTATTCATAACTTTAAAATAAATTTATAACTCTAATGGCGCATGGATTTAAAAACTTTCGACTAGGAAACGAACGCCACATCAACAAGTGTTACGCAACTGGGTCAGAGCGGGGTCACGAGACAATTTAAGTTCCGTGGCATTGGCTATTTTACATAAACAAACGAACTTGAACTAGTATTATTCTATAATTATAAATTTATTAATATAGTAAAATATATAATTCCCGATGCCACGTGGTAACAAAGAAATAGACAGCTTTACAGTTCATTCAAGTAATAAATGCGCGTGTACGTTTCTATTTGTAATTTTATCCGTAAATATTAGACTAATTAAAGTTTATTTTATTAAAAAGCGAATAAAACGTAATACTGTTAAAATACGCTTTTTTTTTAAATATATAT
>NW_019384463.1:404002-414245 GCF_000671375.1 Centruroides sculpturatus
GTTAAAATACGCTGTTTTTATATATATATATATATAAACTAAGTGATCGAAAATCGAACACGCATTTAGATCCTCTAAATGTTTTAATTTAAAACAGTATATGCGGAATAATTCTACACGAAAGGAATGTAACACTCCTCAAAATAAATAACTGTATAAATAACGATCAATACAGGAAAACTTAATTTAAATGCGCACTATGGTGTACTTCCGCTTTTCAATTATAACGAACAAACGTAATAATGGCGTCAAACGAAAATAAAAAGTAACCAATGCATTACAACCGGTCAGATGCTCTTTAAGTATGTTTTAAAAAAACAATCAGAGTTTTCAAATAATTAAACGATAAATTTTTTCTTCTTCTTCTTCCAGAAAGTCTTTTAATTAATTAGTAATAAGATATTTCCGCGCGAAATCCGATCTCGGAACCAACTGCGACCTATTTTATTTTAATTTATAAAATTTGAATATATCATTAAAAACTGCTGTTATTATATATTTATAATTATGACTGAGATTACAGATTGTTTACGAAAGATTTTCGGTAGTATACAAATTAATATTCTAATTTGAGGAAACGTTTTCGAAATCAAAACTGAAATACGAGTGAGGAATTCAAACGACTGTTTCCCACTGTGAAACTATTTCAAATGAATCTAATCTAGCAAACTTGATGAAAAAAATAGTTTATGAGAACTTTAACATTTTCAATCACGTTAATAAGGAAAAGGAGAGTTTTGTATAATACTTTAATTTAAAAAAATCTGTTCGTAGCGTTAAATTATAACTCTGGTTTATGTATAAAAAGAATTAAATTAGTTGAAAATAAAACAAATAAGTTGTAAATAAAAGAAATTAACGTAATTTTTAGACTGGAAAACAATTACGAAAATTTCAAAACACTGCATTTTTACCTTAGTTATAATATAAAATCTTTCAAATATATTCTATGTCTATTATATAATATATAACAATAGAAATTAAATTGGATACTTAATTCGTAACTTTATCTGTGTAGAATTATTATATTCACTTACTGAATTGATTAAATGTAGCTTATAGGCTATCTTTTAAGAATCAAGTTTATAGTTTTGAGGTTGAGTATATGACTAAATATGATGTACTATAGAATTCTCAAGTTCAATAGAGTACATTTACATAAACATTCTAACACATTATTGAAGAATAAGTAAGAAAATTACTTCATATTATCATCAAAGTACGAAATTCACAAATTTTATTAAATACATCCATAATATTGATACAAATTAAATATCAGACAAATTCATCAACAGTTTTCCTAGTTTAATGCTACAATATTTTTGAAGAATTGTACTAAACAATTATTCTGCAGTGCAAGTAAGATTTCTAAATTTTTATCCTGATATAAATAAATGCAAACAGTTAAAAAAATTGCTTCATGGAAAAATAATACTGGATTATTCAGCAATTTTTTAACAGAGAAGTTAAAGAACATTCAAATCAAGTTAGCACCAAAAAAATTTTTTTTATTAAGTAAGCTATAAAAATACAAACGTATTAATTTAATCCTAGATATACACTATTCAGCTACTTGATAAACTTCACACTTAAAATTAAAGAAACTGTCAATAAAAAGTTGTCAATACTGACAACTAACAAATAATTGAAACAGTTCTTGATAGTTATGATCATAAATCTCTCAAACTATTTTTCAGAGATAGATAGTTACTTAGGAATTATTTTAATTATAAATCAAAACATCCTGATGGGTAATATGTTCAGTATAGGTAATGCAGTGTATAATACTGTACATCTTTCCAAACAGAATGCAGAAAAATTACAAACAACTGCAGTGTAGGTAAGAAATTTTAATTTGGACTTGATTCACTTTAGAACAGAACCTTCTAAATCATCATGAGCTGTAAAAATCATTATTAACCAATATCCCTGGTAATGAAATCCTGTTTGAAACAACATTATCAAGTACTAACATAAGAGTTATTACCAGTTGATAAGAACATGGAATGAATTTATTGCTGTGTCACTTTTGCTTCCACTTTGTACAAGAAACTAACTTATTGCTGATTTAGAATTATAAGTTTATTTTATCAATTTAAAAATTGCAAAATATATATATATATTAATTAATTTTTTAATGTAATGAGTACTATCACTAGTACATTATCCTAGTAATTTTGAATCATTTTGCTAAGTTAAAATCTGATATTCATTTCAAACTTAGAATTTGAATCATCATTATTTTACAAATTTGCCTTAATCAGCTGTGTTAAGACTACAAATTTTTAAATGATCATGCTGATCTAAATTTTATTGCTCAAGATTTAATCAATAGGAAAATGCATTTCTTTTAAAATAAATTCAAATAATCTGAAATACATACATTTGTTATAAAAATATGAAATAATAAAGTTAGTTTTTTATTTTTAAAATACAAAAATTTTGTGAACTTCAATCTCCTTTCGAACTTTAATCCAGCAACAGTCCAAAGCAGAATTCTTATATGCAGAGACGACCTTTCCTTTGAGGCAACGACCCAGAAACAGGAGAGCAAAGAAGTTCTCAAATTTTTGTATTTTAAAAAATTAAATACCGTCTGCCAAGTTTTTTAAATATTTACTTCATCAAGATTAGTTTTATTGAAACCATTAAAAAAAACTTTATGCAGAGAAATTGATCTCTAAATATTTATTACTTGGATAGATTATAAATATATCACTAAGCTTCAATAACAGATAAAAAATTCTTTATACTGATTTTAAAAAAAATACACGTTACATTATGCAATATTACAGTAATAATACTAGTTTGAGAGTAACATTAAAGAAAATCGTTTAAAATCACCAACTCATCATTACAATAATTAAGCAAAAATAATTTTCATCAAATGATCAATTTTACATTTATTCAAGAATTAAAGTATGTATCAGATTGAAAAATAAAACATTAACATATATCATGTGGAAAAGCATTAAGAAAATAGCCTGCAAGTAATTTTTATAACTAAACTACATACAGGAGTTTGAGTACAGAAACTCAAATTATTAGATTCTTGAGTGAACCTGAATCGATAAAATACAGAGAAAAAAAAATCTGCCAATTCTACTTTATTAGCCAGATATCACTTGTTAAATGTTTAAATTTTGTGCATTGCGTAACTTAATAATAACTGCAAAATAATACTAATATTTTTTAACTGTACAGTCCGGTAAATCAATTAGAGTGAAATTTCTTCAAAAAATGCAATTGGAAGGAGAATAAAGTCAATATCTGTTATTAAAATCTTTATTACTACACACCAAAGTTAGCAGCTCTGCTTTTTCTGTCAAAATTTTCATTTTAACAAAATGCAACTAAACTACAATAATTCAATAAAATAAGAGACCTTTATTAGCAGACAAACATTCAAAGAAACTGTTTCAAAATGACCATCCTCACTTCAATTTAGCAGTAGCCAATGTCTTGTTAATGAAGAGGAATTTGTAAAGCTCTCTCCACTTTCAATTCAGTTTTGCTTCAAACATTTAGTACTCTTTTTTTTACATATAATTTAGAAACACCCTACATAAAAAAAAAAAAAGGCAAAAGACAGGAGAGAGAGGGGGAAACCTGATATTAACACAAACATAGTAAGTTTTCATAATTATGCAAATAAACACAAATCATTTGAAATTTCTTTAAAAAGACAAAAATAATAACTGAATTTAAGTATATAAAAATATAAAAAAATGTGATAAAGCTTGAATGTACAAAATTTTAATCATTGTATGAAACAATCTTCCTTTTAGACTTATTCTTTTCCATATTTTCTAATTATTTATATACTGACTACCCTTTAAAGTAATATACTGTAGTATATAGTACAATATATAGTAACATGATGTGACAATTTAATTCCCAAAATATTTGCATAATGTTGCACTATAACAAAATCAGACAGGATAATATGACTGGACATTCTTTGAAAGTAACAAATATGTAGCATATATATTTGTTACTTTCCAAGAGAAAATGAATGGCAACATCAAGTTTTGTGTTAAATTAACAAAAATGCTAGTGAAACCATAGAAATGCTAAGAATGGCCCATGGTGATTATGTCATAAAAAAATCTAGTGTTTAAAAGGAATAAATGATTTAATGAAAAATAAATGAAAATTGATGTAAAAATTGGATAATCAAAACTTCATAGAACATAAAAATATAGTGTGTGTCATGTCTTAGTTATGTCTAATAGTCAATACAACTAAAGACAGAAAAATTTAAACAGAGAAACAGTAAGGAAGCTTTTAATAAATTTAGGATTAAAAAAATTTTGTTAAGACGGTTTCACGAATTTTGATTGATGAGCAAAAACAGCAGACTTGATGTTTCATCTGATTTTCTTCACAATTAGTTGTTTTTAAACAGTTATTACAGGTAATAAAACATCACTCTTCTAGTAAGAACTTGAAAAATGCCAAAGCATGCAATAGAAAACAGCATCTTCATCAAGACCAAAAAAGATGTGAATGTCACAACTTCAGATCAAGAAAATGCTTATTTTTCTTAATCACAAGGGCTGGAGTTTACTGTACTTCATATTTCTTAAACAAGAACAAACAGTAAATAAACACCACTATTTAAAAATGCTAGTAAGGTTGCATGGATCTGTTATAAGAGACCTGAACACTGGCATAACAACTGGAGCAGGGCATTACTTGATATAATATCAAGTAATGCCCTGCTGCACTTAGCCTCTTATGCATTTTGGCTATTACCAAAATTAAAAATTGCCTTAAAAAATATAGATTCTCTGATATTTCTAAAATTCAATGTCATACAATAAAAGAACATTCCAGAAACAGTAGATGGCAACACCATTTAAGTAAATTGCTGGGGTTTACTGTCCAAGGTGATTGTTTCACAGTTGCCAGTGCAAATGATTTTTCAGTAAATTATTAATTTTTGACAAATTTACTAAGCTACCAACTTTTGTTGAAAATCTACTGAAAAAAATTAAATAAGCTACCATCATGCAACATTAATTTTAAATTTACCAAAAATGCATTTTAATTATATTGTATACTAGCAGATGAGCCTGACGTTGCTCGGGCAAAAAAATAACAGCAAAGATTAAACTTATTAGATTATTTCGTACTAACCCTATAACATAATATTATAGTATTTCATTTATAATTACAAAGTTATCATACATAAAAGTTTATCACACCAAGTGACCAATCTAACACAAAAATAATACCTCATCAAACCTTTAACCAGTATTAAATTTGAGTAAGATTAGATGCAAACGTTTTTGGATCCTTCTCTGGGTCCTTTCTCAAGCAAAGATTCTTCTTTAAAATACGTTAAAAAGACCAGTAGAACAAACTATATTTGAATGCGACGTTCGAAAAAATAAATCCTTCAGAACTACATTTCAAAAGTCAAAGTTCAAACAAACGTGAATCACGTGCATTCCATCATTCCGTAAACAACATTCCTTATGTAATGCTTGGTATTCTTAAAATGGTTTTTATGGATGTGTTACATTAACAAAAAATAAAAATAAAAGAGTATATCATCGTGAATGATGTTTTAATACGCAATTTACTATACGTATTTATTAACGTGTATCATCCTTCTGGAGTAGGGCCTGCCATGCTAGGGACAGGGTAATTTCATCCCTCGAGTTAATAGGTGCCGAAGTGTAGTATGCTTTGCAAATTTCCATTTGCTCCAACCATTTGAGGTGGTCTATAAACGATGTGGTAATGAGGAGTTTGGCGTGGTCGAAGTTTACCGAAATCTCTGGGTCAGACGCATACAATGATAATGATGTGGAACTTCTGTTGTGGAGGATGTCCCGTTGGTGTTCAGCCCATCGGACACCAATAGCACGTTTAGTGGCGCCAATGTAGACCAGTTCCCTTTCAAATCTATGGTCCGTTAGGGGGATAGCATACCGTTAGGACGATGTCCATTTACCGCATTCGACTAACCCAGGGAAATGAACCATTGATTTCCAGGATCAGATGGATGTGCATGAATAGAGCTATTAGAACCACCAGAAACTCATGTATTCCAGATTAACACACCTGACACAGACTGAGAATACCATGTTCCAACTGGACCCACATCTACTTAAAGTGGAAAATGCCAAAATAGCCATTATACAGGAAAGGCTTAGATATAGGCTTAAAATGCAATACCGCAAGAAACTGGATTGGATTCTACAACATCAACTTCCTGCCAACTGTACACAGTATAAATGTCCCCATGTCGTATGGGATGACATACAGGTCCCTAATTTTGTACAAAAGATCCTTGAATTTGGCCCAGCGTATGCCCCAACACCTACCAAAAGAGAAACCATAAAAACTTGCATTCCTGACCTGGAAAGACTAATACAGGGCATGCCAACTGTACAAAAAGAGTATTACCGATGGATGGCCACTTGCAAACTTAAAAACCGAAAGGATACGATGCAAGTATATCGCTTTAAAGAGGACCTTACACGCGCACTTAAATGGTTTCGCAATAATAATATTACAGTGATCAAAGCGGATAAGACCAAAATATTGGTCTTAATGAAAAGGAGTACATATGAAAAGGAGATGCATGAATATATTAATGCTACCAGATGCGTCGTACAACAAAGCAACGTAATCGACAAACTACAAAACAGGGTTAAACGCTTCTCTAACTCTAAACTGGCTTCAGTACTTGAAATGCGGGATATTATCATGGACGCCCCGGATACGCCCAAGCTTTTCGCATTTGCTAAGACGCATAAGCAGGGCCACAAACTGAGACCTGTGGTTGATAAGGCCACTGCCCCCACTCGCAAATTAGAAGCACTCATGCACGATTTCATCTCTCCAAAATTACAAGATTACCGATGCTCCATCTCCAATCCGGGGGAATTAATAATGTTCCTCAAAAACATCGAAAAGCCTGCCTACATCTCTGTCATGGATTTCCGTTCTTTATATCCATCCATTGAATTACCACCATGTTTTTGCGCACTCCGAGATTTTCTATTACGAAACATCTATAACCAGGGGTTACACCAACAAATTGTTGAGGTCTCGTATATGATTTGCTACAACTCAATTTTTCAATTTGGAAGAACCACGTATGCACAGGGCAAAGGTGTACCTACGGGAAGGGCAGTCTCAGGCAACCTATGCGAGCTGGTAATCAGACAGCTTGAAAATAAAATAATTCCGAATTTCAACAACGACATCATATTGTACAAGAGATACATAGACGATATCATTATTTTATGGAGACACGAACCCGACATCACCCTCTTTACGAATCAGATGAACGACAATCCGTATGGCCTTGCCATAGAACTTAAACAGCATAGTGACTACGCCGTACATTTTCTTGACTTGGACATTGCATTTGGAACAGACACCATATACACTTCTGTCTACTGCAAAACTTGTCACTTTCCAATATATATCCCAGTGAACTCATGTGACCCGTTCAGATATAAAATGGCGGCGTTTAGAGCACTGGTTAAGAGGGCCCACACGTATTGCTCAACACAGAAGGCTTTAATTCAAGAATTGAACTATCTACATAACATCGCCCTTCAACATGGATTCAAAACCATGGTCCATAAATTAGCACAACAATTCAGCTTTGGCCTCCCACCTACACAGAATGGGGATAATGTGGAGCAAGACCATCGCAGGGTTCCAGTCACATACAACCCATTCCTAACATCCTTGTATCAAAAAATCACTAAGAAACAAGGATTACGCTTGTCATTCAGAAGGTGCCCGTCTATGTTTAGGCTTCTGCGCAATGAAAAAGATAAACCTAACGAGGATAAACTACCAGGAATATACGCTATCCCCCTAACGAACCATAGATTTGAAAGGGAACTGGTCTACATTGGCGCCACTAAACGTGCTATTGGTGTCCGATGGGCTGAACACCAACGGGACATCCTCCACAACAGAAGTTCCACATCATTATCATTGTATGCGTCTGACCCAGAGATTTCGGTAAACTTCAACCACNACTTTTGCTTCCACTTTGTACAAGAAACTAACTTATTGCTGATTTAGAATTATAAGTTTATTTTATCAATTTAAAAATTGCAAAATATATATATATATAAACTAAGTGATCGAAAATCGAACACGCATTTAGATCCTCTAAATGTTTTAATTTAAAACAGTATATGCGGAATAATTCTACACGAAAGGAATGTAACACTCCTCAAAATAAATAACTATAAATAACGATCAATACAGGAAAACTTAATTTAAATGCGCACTATGGTGTACTTCCGCTTTTCAATTATAACGAACAAACGTAATAATGGCGTCAAACGAAAATAAAAAGTAACCAATGCATTACAACCGGTCAGATGCTCTTTAAGTATGTTTTAAAAAAACAATCAGAGTTTTCAAATAATTAAACGATAAATTTTTTCTTCTTCTTCTTCCAGAAAGTCTTTTAATTAATTAGTAATAAGATATTTCCGCGCGAAATCCGATCTCGGAACCAACTGCGACCTATTTTATTTTAATTTATAAAATTTGAATATATCATTAAAAACTGCTGTTATTATATATTTATAATTATGACTGAGATTACAGATTGTTTACGAAAGATTTTCGGTAGTATACAAATTAATATTCTAATTTGAGGAAACGTTTTCGAAATCAAAACTGAAATACGAGTGAGGAATTCAAACGACTGTTTCCCACTGTGAAACTATTTCAAATGAATCTAATCTAGCAAACTTGATGAAAAAAATAGTTTATGAGAACTTTAACATTTTCAATCACGTTAATAAGGAAAAGGAGAGTTTTGTATAATACTTTAATTTAAAAAAAAATTAACTGCATCTCAGAACAAATTATTTCTAGCTTACGGAATTCCCTTTTTCAATAAGTCTATCAATTTAATTGAAATGGACTATATTAAAGCTTTTATATGATCATCTATTTTTCAATCATCATTTTTGTTAACAAAATTACATTTTATTTTATATTCTTTTTTTTCACAATCTAGTTTTTAAAAAAATATCCACTAGTCTAATCACAAGTAAAAAGTTTAGACCGAGGGATCCCTCGGCACACTCATTCAAAGTGGCATGTCGGTAGAAATTGTCCAGCATATAACGTATCATACAATTTAAATTTTTCAGCTGTCTCTTTTCAATTGCCTTCTTTACATTTATTCTAATTAAAGCATATTTATTTCATTTTTAATTAATTAAAGAATTTATTTGAAGTCAAACTTTGAACGTAACACACACACACTTTTTTAAAGATAATTATTTTCAGTTCTCATGCTTATTGTGCAGCATTTGGAGTGAAAAAGGATCACCATCCCTGACTTAGACCTTATTGGATATAATTAGGCTTTAATAAAAAATATTATTATTTTTCCTTATTAGAAAAAATAATAATATATAATATTGTATATAAATTAGAGTTATTATAGTATTAGTAAAACTCTAACTTATAACACTACTATATATATATACATATACACTTCAGCTCACGTGCATAGTTTTTAAACGCCCATTTCTAAATTATAAACAATTCTAAATTCCGAAAGTTTTGTAAATAAATAAATACACTAAAAACGATATGCAAAATTGCTTATTCCCTTTTTTAATATTTAGTTTTTAAGAACTATTTAACAAATTTAAATAATTATTTTAAAGGTTTGACACGCCTGGCAACTTCAACGTACAGCGATAAACACAAGAACAAGTTCAACTCCTCCGACTTCGTTACCGAAGAATTACCTTAGTAAATCGGAAATCGCCCAAATATTCTACTATTTTTAATGCGCCGGAACCTTCGGAAATCGGAAATGGAAAGCTATTCATAACTTTAAAATAAATTTATAACTCTAATGGCGCATGGATTTAAAAACTTTCGACTAGGAAACGAACGCCACATCAACAAGTGTTACGCAACTGGGTCAGAGCGGGGTCACGAGACAATTTAAGTTCCGTGGCATTGGCTATTTTACATAAACAAACGAACTTGAACTAGTATTATTCTATAATTATAAATTTATTAATATAGTAAAATATATAATTCCCGATGCCACGTGGTAACAAAGAAATAGACAGCTTTACAGTTCATTCAAGTAATAAATGCGCGTGTACGTTTCTATTTGTAATTTTATCCGTAAATATTAGACTAATTAAAGTTTATTTTATTAAAAAGCGAATAAAACGTAATACTGTTAAAATACGCTTTTTTTTTAAATATATAT
>NW_019384463.1:424032-428931 GCF_000671375.1 Centruroides sculpturatus
AAGGGATGTATAAATAAAACTGTGTACTCAAATGGTATTGTAATACTAAAATATTTATTGTTATGTTAAATATTTACTTGCAAAAAAAGTTTATGTAAACTTTTGTATTTTATAGTACTGAAGAGGGACCTTTTTTAGAAAAGGACCGAAATGCATCTATAGTAATAGAATAAAGTGAAATCATTGGCTAAAGCTGTGTGATAGTCTACCGCCAATATTAAAATTTACATTTTAAGTGCGGATTTGCAAAGACTTTACGATATATAAATCTAATACATTTTAAAAATTCTTTAAATTATGTACAGTAGAGGAATAAAGAATTTTAAAAGGTGTTAGATTGGTCACTCAATGTAGTAAACCCTTACCAAAGATAACCTTTTAGTTATGTAAATCAATTATTATATTGTAATAAACATTAAAAAGAAAACCATATAAACAGTTTGGTTATTTCAGACTACCATTGTCACATTTATTGGGATACTCGGATGGGATGAAATGGTACAATTTCATTGGTCAAGTAAACACCAATTGAAAGTATGATACTTTAAATTTTTTAAGATATCACATTCTTTCCTAATGTTAACTCTAAGAAATTTTGCCATTCACAGCCGAATAAATAACAGTAATCTGCCAACCAATCAAATTTGGCAAAAAAACGGACAAAATATTTAAACTCTGCACCCTTGAAAACTGCTTAAAACATATTTTGTATAGGCCAGTAACCTTGTATTTGGTTTATTTGTTTATGGCAACACAAAATGTGAGCGATCTGCTGAGGGGGATGAATCCTGGGAAGACTTATAGGAAGCTGGCAAACTCCATGTGGTAGGCCCATTAGCCATGCACGTAACTAACTTCCAGTGTTCAGTGGTTTTATCCACTCGGCTACTGGAGGGCACTTTGGAGACTTTGGATATGATCCGCAAGGCTTACAAGGACAAAGCCATGTCCAGAATGCAAGTTTTTGAGTAGCATAAAAAATTTAAAGATGGCCAGCAAACATTGAAGACTAACAACATGTTGACATCTGACAGTGACCAAAACTGATATAAATGTGGTCAAAGTGCAAGAACTTTTCAGGATTAGGGTCCATCACATCTGAAAGGAGATCACCAAAAGCCGGAGGCGCCATCACAGCAATGCCCAGTCACATGTTGCTAATTGTGAGGGAAATACTGGCCAAACACGTGTCAACACTGCCTGTAGAGTGGTTGGTACCCTACAGTCCAGCCCTCCGACTTTCTGTTCTTTCGTATCAAAGGAGCCTGAAAGAACATCATTTTGGGACAATTGAGGCAGTCCAAGCAGCTTCAACAAGCTGCCTGAACAGCCTTGCGGTTGCACCCTCCAGGAAACATGTGAAGACTGGAAAAAGCGTTAGCAGCGGTGTAATGATGCAGGAGGGTCATATTTTGAAGATTATTAGCTCAGTGTACATATATCTTCAATAAACTTTTTATGACTTCAGTCTGGATACTTATTGGACAAACCCTGCATGCTACCTGTCTCAGTAATGATATAGTGCAAAATAGATGTGCTATATTGTTGCAGTAATTAAGTGAATATAAATTTTAAAAATTATATTATTTTTATAAGAATTATATTCAATTAATTACTGCAACATTATGCTGTTACATCCACTTTTTTCAATTTCCTATGAGAACTTAATGGTACTGCATCTGTCCTCTCAGTATATTTTTCTCAATCAGGTAGTGCACACATTTGTTATTTTGCTGTTGTTTTTAACATGGAGGGTGCCACATCTCCAGAAGAAACTGACATAGAACTTTTTATTCAAGTGAGAAAGTACCTTAAAATCTGGAATGCTGCATTGGAAGAATATCATAACTGACATAAAAAAAATTTACAGGCTGTTTTCTAAAGGATTTAAACAAAAAAGTAAGATAGGGAAATGAAATTTGCCTCTTAGAACCATTGACCTGGTAAACAGATGCATCCAATGATCCAAATACTTCTTTTTTTCTCACCAAACACAACTAGTATATTAAATATACAAAAATGTCCTGCTATATACTTCCATCGTGAGAAATAGCATATTTTTCCATTCACACATGAATCACCATCTCCATGTGTATTGTTTGTTTGGAAACATTTCAAAACAAACAAATATTAATGTAATTTTCAACTAAAGGATTCACTTTGTAACATTTAGTACTGTGTTACAAAGTAGAATTATTCACTTTTTTATTATCTTTTACTCCTGCATTCACCATGTAGAAAGTTGTACTATTTCTTACTGTTCATTTTTGAAAAAATAAGTTTATAATATACATTGTTTTTGTGTATGATTTTTTTGTGTAACATTCATAATATAAGCATACAAACATTTGACTGCACTATATAAAATACTTTATATAGATGTTGGTTTATGTAATACTAGTAGCCTGGGACACCCCTAGTGGACGTTCTAGCAGCAGCGGTGTCATTCCGTGGTTCGTATTAGAAATAAAAATAATAATATACTGAATTTCTCATGGCATACCCTACTAAAACACAGTCAAAAACACAAAAAACCACATTGTTATTTTAATATAGTTATGCAAAAAACTGAATTTATTGTTAATTTAAATAATAGCTTGGAGCACCCCTAGTGGCCGTTCTAGGCATACCATTACAGATATACGGACACGCAATCAATGGCTTATATTATTAGATGTAAAAAATAATTCAGTTTGATATAAAACTTTAAATCTACTGAATTTACTACTAAACATTTACAAACACATCTGCTGATTTTAATTGTCGCATCTGGCAACATTGATTTCATAGCAACTAGTTGTATATAGGCTAAGTATATTTGTAGTAAAAATAAATTTCACTGTGTATGGCGTTATTAATAGTTTTTTTTCGAGCGCTTTCAATGAATATATTTTTGTCGTCCATAGGCGAAATAAAAACTTTTAAACTGAACCTTCTAAATCATCTTTTCTGTTTCAAACGTATATGTTCAGTTTATTTCACCTAAGGACGATGAAAATATATTCATTGAAAGTGCTCGAAAAAAAAAACTATTAATAACGCAGTACACAGTGAAAATTTATTTTTATTACTACTATTACTTGGTGTGAGTATAATACTAAAACTATACTAAGTATATTTATACATCCATTCCAGAATTAATTGTTTTAAAATTATATATGCAGTGTGGCAACTCTCGAAATATTAAGTAATAATTTTGACATTTTCCCAAAAATTTTTAACTTTATAATTTTAAAATATTATAATTCAACAAATTCAAATTATAAAATTTTAAAACTTTACACTCTATTTGTAATTAACAAAAATTGTGATGAATTCCAAGATCTTTTAGAAAGTTTATCTGTACCAATGAAGATAAACTTTCTAAAAAATCTCAGAATAAATTTCATAATTTGTAAGCACAATCATTTTTGCTCAAATAGTACACACATTCCAGAAAACAAACATTCTATTTAAGCTGGAAAAAAATAAAGATTTGATTTGTTTTACAAATACCGTAATCTGTCTACCTGTATATTAAGTAAAATAAAAAATGTTTTTCTGTAAAACTTTGTAATATTTTCTGTAATGCCAGTATAATAAGTCCTGGTAATAGAAGATACAATCTTATAGACGAAAATTTATATTTTAGTAAGAAAAAAGGACATTGAGGCATTTTAATTAAAGTGTTAAAGACTCTCCATGTCCGTACCACACTTTAAAAAAAATTAACAAAATATCTGTACTTTTCAACTGATTGTGCAGTTAATAGTTAAATCATAACCACTTATATTTAAATCTGACAAAATGTGCTAAAGTTTTGATAGTTATTATTGTATTTGTTAGCTAAGTGTATTGTATAAGCAAATATAATGGCTGTATTGCTTAGAGAACAAGTGCACATTCATTATAACGGTTTTTTAATTCAATAGTACAAGGGTCGTCCCAGAAGTACCCGACCTGACATAGATGGCAGTACTTGTTTGAAAAAAAAAAGACTGTGTTCAAAAGTATCAACCTTATAAAGCTTAAGTTTGAAGACGTTACGTTGTATAGTATTTTTTTGGCAGCCATAAATAGTGAACAATCTCAGTGAATTTGTAAACATGAAAAAAATGTGTCATCGTTATGTGATACAATACTTTCATTTGAAAGGTTTCAGTCCAACCAATATTAAAGCTGAGCTAGATTCTACTCTGGTGGAGTCTGCTCCCTCGTTTACAACAAACAATAAAATATTGGGTGGCCGAGTTTAAACGAGGCCGTACGAGCTGCCAAGACGAACATTGTAGTGGTTGACCAAGTGAGATGACCATGCCAGAAATGGTGGAAAAAATCCACAAAATGGTATTGGATGACAGTCAACTCAAAGTGCAAGAGTTAGCAGACATGGTAGGCATTTCAAAAAGTGCTGTACATCACATTTTGACTGAAAATTTGGACATTAGAAAGCTGTGCGCAAAATGGGTGCCGCATTTGCTCACAATGGGACAAAAACAGCGTTGTGAGGATGTTTCAATCAAGTCTTTGGCAATGTTTTGCAGCAAGAAAGCCGAGTTTTTGCGTCGATTCATAACCATGGATGAAACATGGGTCCATCACTTCACACCTGAGACGAAAGAACAGTCGAAAGAATGGACTGAAAGGGGAGAATCAGCTCCAAAGAAGGCAAAAACAGTTCCATCTGCTGGCAAGGTCATGGCGTCAGTTTTTTGGGATGCACCCAGGAAAAACAATCAACGGCAAGTATTATGCAAACTTATTGCAGTGCTTGAGTGATGAAATCAAGAAAAAACGGCCACATTTGGCAAAAAAGAAAGTGTTGTTTCATCAAGACAACGCACCAGTTCACACATCCGTTACTGCGATGGCCAAAATCAATGAGTTAAGGTTCAAATTGCTTCCTCACGCACTCTATTC
>NW_019384463.1:429996-485787 GCF_000671375.1 Centruroides sculpturatus
ATTCTGTTGACGTACCCTATTAAAACGCAATCAAAAACGCAAAAAACCGCATCTTAAATAGTATAAATAGAAGCAGAGTTCTTTACTGTAAGCCTTAATCCTGTCCATCTCCCCCCAGTGCGGGAAATTTCGACACGTATATGATATAAAAACACGTGCGCATTCGAATGCAGCGTTGTGTCAAAATTTAAAAGGAATCGGTAGGAACAAACGAACATTACATTTTTATTTATATAAATAGATAGAAAATGATCCACTTTAGTTCATTTTCACAGAAAAGCGTAATGCCTCGCAGAAAAGCAAACTTAGGGCGTCGTACTCGTAGTGCCATCTGTTGGACATAAAAGCCTTAACCTAGATTATATATTTTAATTTATATGAATGTTTAACGGAATAATATACAGCCTATGTCCACTCTGAGGTTCCATTTTAAATATTGGTGAAAAAATTTTTGAAATCGGATGAGTAGTTTTGGAGATTACCTGCTGCAACGAAACTTACATACATACAAACATTACCTCTTTATATATTAGTATAGATAAGCCAGTACGTGCTGTACAGATTGCTTAGCAATGCAGGAAATGTTCAATGTATTCCCCATTGTACAGGTGTAAAATATGAACATGAACAACATGTTCAATGGCTGACTGCAACTCTTTCCCCATGATGTTTCACACATACAATGCTGTCCTGTAAGTCTGCCAATGTTGCAGAATTACTATAATTTCACATTTCTTTGCTTGCAACACCATTTGAACCATTCACAAGCCAAATAACTCCACATTTCAAATTTTTTAAAATTTTAGTGTGAAAGCACTTGATATACTCATAACTTTTTATATTCATAATAAGATTTCCTAATAATAAGGATCAATACCACTTAATGACAAAATTTTATTGGCCATCAAAAAAAATTATTTGTTTATTTATTTCAGAAGCTAATCTAAGTAACTCCATACTGCCAGCACAAATTGCAATTGCAATGCTGCAGTGTGTGCTGACCAGTGCTTTGTAGATAATGGTATATTATTTAATGTTATTTCATCACAAAACGTAACAAAGAAATTAGTTAGTTACAGTCCAACTGTAACTGCAACTGTAACTGTAACTGTAGAAGTAAGTATACTTGTGGAATATTGAATGATTGTTTTAATTTTGGTGACAATTTTTTTTAGAAAAATAATTTTTTTCATTCCTCCTATTAAACATGATTCTTATAAATATTTAAGAACCTGATGAGACCTCAAATACAGCTGACAAAGAAGACATCATTTATGTTGCTGAATAATCAATTTAAACAAAATAATAACCACCACCATTGTAACAGTAACAGAATAGTTATTATTCATTTTTGCGAAAAATCTTTAATAAAAAAATGTACACTAATGTGAAAACTGAATTTGATGTTACTATGTGCTTGCCAAATCAATTAACTCCCTCAATCACACCAAAATTGTAATAATAATAACAATTATAATAAAAATATTAACTTATACTGGAACTAGAAGGAATTAAGTAAAATTATCACCTTTTTAAATATTCCAGCAAATAATTTAATATCGTAAAAATGTTTAACAATCTTCTCAAAATGATTTAACATTTGGAGAAGATTGGAACAAAGAATCAAAGAACATAAATACTCTATTAGAAAGAACAATGATAGCACCATTTTAGTATCTTACGCCAACCAGCAAGGAGTTGAGGTTATATGGGACCAAGCTTCCATCATTAGACCCATGTCTAACAAGCACTCCATCAAACATCTTGAAAAGCTTGAGATTTTTATAAATCCAATCATACGGATGCCCACTCTCTATCTACAGTATGGAAATCATTTTATGAAGATAAACTGTAATTTTTACGAAGCATTAATTTTTAATGTGATTCTGTTAAGTTTTTTATTTTATTTTATTTTGTTTATATTCTTATATCCCTATCTTTTTGTATTCATTCCCTTAAGCACACATCATTACAAACACATGAGCAGTTATTATTTTTTCGTAATTTTAATTTAAGTTCTATTTCTTTAATGTTCTTTTTACTTTATTATTTAACTGATGAAGATCGTTAAAGACAATCAAAAACGTTTTTACGATATTAAATTATTAGCTGGAATATTTAAAAACGTGATAATTTTTCTTAATAACAATTATAGCATATCTATGCTATCTTATACATTTTATATGTTGTTAAATGAAAGCTACATCTACAATAATACATTCTATATTATTTATTTGAATTTATATTTTACAAGAAATTTTAAAAAGGAACATATATTATTTTGTCACTTTTCTCCACTTTTTGTTTTATGAAGTTAATTGATTTGGCAAGTGATACATTTATCCCGCAGTCAACAATTTTAGAACTAAAATTTTCTTTGCAGAATTCTTTTCCATGTCCTTTAAATAGTATGTACACAAATTTTAGTATCAAACAAGTTGGAGCTACAACTTTATGATCACTTAGAAGGACAACTTTATGATCACCATGTATCTTCTCATTAACAAGGAAAGAAAAGATAATAGTTAATTTAATATATACCTTATTATTTTTCTAATCTGAAAATTTCCTACCAAAAATCATTTTATTATTAGTAGAGTTAGGACATCTAGGCAATAAAACTCAAATAGTTATATAACTTTTAGTGCCTAGATGTCCTAGGTTTATCATTAGTCATGATAATAATAATCCTGGTTAGGTTTGGTATATATAGATATGGTGTTTATTTCTCAACAACATTTGCAATTAGTGAATATATGAAAACAATTATAAAAATTACAAAAATCATGAAAAATGTTATTAAAAAGGTTACAATATGTTATGGTAAAAGTAATCAGTCAATATATTTTTAACTTTTTAGCATCAAAGCCTTTATATAATCCATGTTGTTTTATTTTTTTCTATTATAAACTTTTTTGAAACCTTCAATATCAATAAATCTGAAATTATAAAAAAGGAAACAGGTTTGAACATTAGATCCTAAAGAGTGAACAAGCATCTGCTCCTGCAAAGAAAAAAATAAAAAATAAAAATCACTCCGGAAGTCAAAGTTTAATGCAAAGTCAATAAATGCTAAATTAAAGCCTAAGCTCAATTGTTTTTATAGTGATCAGTTAAGACCACTAAAAATGAATGCATAATCAGTAAATTAAATTTAAAAATATTAAAATGACATTAATAAACTTGGTAAATTTTCTGCTTTTATTAGAGCTACAAGTATATACAAAATCAAAGTACTTTAGTACAAATAAAAGCAGAAAATTCACTGAATATATTGGTCCTGGAGTTAATGTTATTAATTAAATACCAGCAAACATTCTCTTCATGCAATGTAAACAAGTTACAATAGTGTAAAAAACCCAGAACAAAAATCTTGCACTCAAGATCTTCAATGGGACTTGATTAAATACCAGAAAAACTATTTTTGAGATTTACAGATAAAAAATTAAGTATCTAAATTCTTCTAGTTTACTATTTAGGGAGCAAAAGATCTTGCATAACTTATGTATATATACAACTTATGTAGAAAGAAGAGAGCTAAAGATATGATATGAATTACCAGCGGGTCCAGTCGAAACGTTTTTGTCATCCTAGGCAGATTTCAAACTTACACCCTCTCCTTTTCTACTAGAATCCTTCTGCATTTTATAACCTGTGCAACTATAGTGACAGCTCAATGTATACATAATATGTCTAACAAATGAACCTCTTAAATACTGGAGGAAATATAATTCATCACATAAAAACCTTTAACTCCAGTGATACGTGTTTTGTAAACTAGTATCACTGAAGTTACAAAGGTTTTTTGTGTGGTGAATAATATGTCTACTTAAAATAGATATTTTCCTTTAACTGATACCTCTAGTATACTATACAGTAATATCCTGAACTTACGTGATAGGTGGGACCGAGCGATAACCGTGTAAGTCGAATTCGCGTAAGTCGGGGTATAATTTCGCAATTTGTGTAAAATCCAAGTCGGATGTATGTAAGCTAATAAAGGTTCTCATTAATCTTATCTCGTGTTTTGATTTGTTCATGGTTACAAGAAATCACCACATAGAGTCTCTCAAATCTCCATAGATATAACAAACACAGAAATACATAACACAAAATAAATTGTAGCTGTGTGTTGATTCCACGAGACACGTCCGAACATGTAAGCTGAACAATAGTGTGGGGGGAGTGAGTAATCAAGAGTTGCGTGGTGCTCAAACAAAAGACGAATTGACGAGATTTGAAAATCGCATAACTCCGAGTTCACGTAAGTCAGGGTAGCATAAGTCGAGGTATTACTGTATCTCAGGCCACCTAATTAGTTAATTAGCCACAAGGCAGCAATTCCCACACTAATTCTTTTTTGTCCTTTACTCTCTGCTTGTCCTACTGCTGCACTACAAGTTCAAAAGTAAGCAATGTAAAAAGTCAGTAGTTGACCATTGGACAAAACAGAAAACAGGCACATCAAACTGAAATACTGGGCTACATGAATAGCCACAAAATAAAAAAATAAAATTTAATACTTTATGTTTTTGTTTCTATATTGTCTATTTGGACCTTGTTTATAAATAGGACTTATACTGATGGAGTTTCTGATTAGCAAAAAGTAGCAGTCTTAGTCAAAAGGTCCAAGTAGATAATATAGAAACAAAAAAGTAAAAATTAAAATTCAGTTATAAAACATAAGACTATGAAAAACTTCGTCTTTTCTTCCAATATCCATATTAAATTAGAGACCACAACCAAAATTTTTATCCATTCCATCAAAAATCTCTTTTAAATGTCACTGCATGTGTTATTAGTGAAAAAAACATTTTTCTACTGTTTTGAACTGAGAAGCAATTCAATGTGGACCAAACATCAAATTTTCAAAAATTCTCTTAAAACTTTTAAAATATATCGAAAAAAGGTGGTGGAATGCCGTTCCATTGCATTCTATGACAAAAAAAGTGCTGAACCTATGTAACTATGCTAATCTATGCAAGCCATTAGTGATGTGGATGACTCAGTCAAATTTCCTGTTACATCCCTGCATCAATATGCTTTATTTACAAAAAATTTGATTCTCTATCTCACTTAATGACAAAAAATAGGCCAATTATTTAAAAAGCAGGCTATTTCTTACTTTCCTACAAAAAAGTATTAAAAATAGGATAAATATGAGGTCTGTAGGACTTGTGAAAATTTTACTACTGCATTATCGACATGGAGAAAACAAAAATTTCTACAAATAATTATTCTTAGACAAAAACTGCCACTTAAAACTGGTTAAATTAGAATTAAAAAAAACAAATCTAACTTATAAACCATCAAATTTTTATAACAAGTGCAATGTTTTTACCCATGTTGAACAGGCATCATCAGGCAAACAGTTTGCACCTGTTATACATACAATTATTTTTAAATGTTAGCTTTGTTTTATATGTAAATGTTTAGCCAATGAACAACTTGCTTGAAGCCTAGTACTGTATTCTGAAGAGAGATAATGACTAAAATATAGCCCCTAGTTTCTATTTTAACATTAACATTGTTTAAACTGTATTTATGAAATCACTAGCTATTATAATTGCTACTTAATAAGAAAACATGCTTTATTAGAGTGAGCTTTGTTGAAATCAAATGTATATACTGTACATTCTTTCCAGAAACAAATATTAATATAAAGAACACATCTTAATGTGTTATTTTTGAAAATTTATAACCCCAAAAATTAAGTATTTAAATTTGTTTCAATAACACATTTTCTTACTAAATTTTTGAAGATGTTTCTGTTTTATAATAGTTATTTTAAAAGATTATTGATAAAATGTAAGAATGTTTCATTTTATCACTAATCTTTACTGGCAAAATGCAATTTACTAAATATAAATGCTAAAATCTGCTAAAATCTTAGATTATGATCAAATAGTTTTGTTTCTGATTTGGACAACAAACAAATTAAAGGTTGGAGACTTGCTATTAGAAATACAGATAGAGCCATCTGTTGATTAATTAATAATTTGATTCATTATCTCAACAATAAAATTTAATATGAAAAAAATGACTTAAGATTAAAATTTAAACTATTATTCAATACAGTAAAGCAATTTTGTTTATACCATTCAAACATTCCACTACAAAGCTTTTCTAGTCTCATCGTGTTACAGGTAGGATATTTAATAAAAACATAAGCTTTATTTTGTGAATCCTAACTCTATTATAACACTATATATATAATTCACAATTCACTTAAAAATACATTTAATATTTTGGACATTTGGACACAAAATTTATAAATTGTTTATCTGTCCAACTTCTGTTAGTTTGCTTTTTTGCAGCTGTTTGCTTTTGTGTTTAGTATTTAATTTTAATTGTAAATTAGTTATTTGGCATTTTAAACATTTCAAAGACTGATAATTATCTTATTATTACATTTTATGATAATTGTATTTTGTAATAATTTAACTTAAGATGTTTTTAACAAGCATAATGAATTACTACATATTGCAATTGTTTCAAATTATCTGATGCAAGTCTATCAATATATGTAAAGATAATTAGTTAGGCTAGCTACAAGAATTATATTAAGGAAATCTTTATTAGATTTACAATAGAATTTGAAATTAATTTTTGAAAAAAAAATCTTGAGAAAAATAAATAATATGCAGCAAACATTAGTACTGTATATCAAGTAAATACTAAGATTACTAATATTAGTAGATTAAACTGCTTAGATATCTTTAATAATTATTAAAATCTAAANAAAAAAAGATATGTTTTACCAAATTTTTTGTGTCTTCTTTGTTAGGTCGGGTACTTCTGGGACTACCCTCGTACTTGTCTAACGAGTAAGTAGTAAAATAGTTTTCTTATATTTAAAATTATATTCTGTGCCCCAAACAAAAGTGTAAATTTTAACTTTATATTATATTCCTACATTTACTAGATCGAAAAATATGAATAAATTCCCTTTATTTTGCCTTGTCTGAATACTTTTAATGATAATCTGTCTGTATTTTGCCTTCACCTATTATGGTAACCCTACTTAAGACCAATATTCCTACTGGATTTCAAGGCTTGAAAAGTAAAAAATAAAATAGAATCTTGGCTATATAAAAGAATCTCGGATACTTTCCTATAGCCAAGATTATCAGTTAGAGGAGGATATTTGAACACCTGGTATTTTATTATAATTAAAGTTGTCCTATTCAGAGGACTCTGTAGCTCCAACCAATAAAAATCAACACCAAATTTGTATACAAGCTAGTCAAAAACTGCGGGAAAGAATTTTGCAAAAACAAATTTTAGTTACAAAATTGTCTACTATAGGATAATGGCATTGCAAAACCATCGGAAACACAATGAAAAAGCATTTATTCATTCGAATGGGACATACCGGTAAATTCTGCACAGATTGCTTAGCAATGCAGGAAATGTTCAATGTATTCCCCATTGTACAGGTGTAAAATATGAACATGAACAACATGTTCAATGGCTGACTGCAACTCTTTCCCCATGATGTTTCACACATACAATGCTGTCCTGTAAGTCTGCCAATGTTGCAGAATTACTATAATTTCACATTTCTTTGCTTGCAACACCATTTGAACCATTCACAAGCCAAATAACTCCACATTTCAAATTTTTTAAAATTTTAGTGTGAAAGCACTTGATATACTCATAACTTTTTATATTCATAATAAGATTTCCTAATAATAAGGATCAATACCACTTAATGACAAAATTTTATTGGCCATCAAAAAAAATTATTTGTTTATTTATTTCAGAAGCTAATCTAAGTAACTCCATACTGCCAGCACAAATTGCAATTGCAATGCTGCAGTGTGTGCTGACTAAAATATTGGGTGGCCGAGTTTAAACGAGGCCGTACGAGCTGCCAAGACGAACATTGTAGTGGTTGACCAAGTGAGATGACCATGCCAGAAATGGTGGAAAAAATCCACAAAATGGTATTGGATGACAGTCAACTCAAAGTGCAAGAGTTAGCAGACATGGTAGGCATTTCAAAAAGTGCTGTACATCACATTTTGACTGAAAATTTGGACATTAGAAAGCTGTGCGCAAAATGGGTGCCGCATTTGCTCACAATGGGACAAAAACAGCGTTGTGAGGATGTTTCAATCAAGTCTTTGGCAATGTTTTGCAGCAAGAAAGCCGAGTTTTTGCGTCGATTCATAACCATGGATGAAACATGGGTCCATCACTTCACACCTGAGACGAAAGAACAGTCGAAAGAATGGACTGAAAGGGGAGAATCAGCTCCAAAGAAGGCAAAAACAGTTCCATCTGCTGGCAAGGTCATGGCGTCAGTTTTTTGGGATGCACCCAGGAAAAACAATCAACGGCAAGTATTATGCAAACTTATTGCAGTGCTTGAGTGATGAAATCAAGAAAAAACGGCCACATTTGGCAAAAAAGAAAGTGTTGTTTCATCAAGACAACGCACCAGTTCACACATCCGTTACTGCGATGGCCAAAATCAATGAGTTAAGGTTCAAATTGCTTCCTCACGCACTCTATTCACCAGATTTAGCCCCCTCGGATTATTTTCTCTTTCCAGACTTAAACAAATGGCTTGGTGATAAAAGATTTGCCAACAATGAAGAGGTGGAGTCTGCGGTTGATGGCTATTTTGAGAAGCTCGACAGTTCTCACTACAAACAGGGGATCGAAGCTATTGTACATTGCTGGAAAAAGTGTATCGAGCTAAANTTGACGTACCCTATTAAAACGCAATCAAAAACGCAAAAAACCGCATCTTAAATAGTATAAATAGAAGCAGAGTTCTTTACTGTAAGCCTTAATCCTGTCCATCTCCCCCCAGTGCGGGAAATTTCGACACGTATATGATATAAAAACACGTGCGCATTCGAATGCAGCGTTGTGTCAAAATTTAAAAGGAATCGGTAGGAACAAACGAACATTACATTTTTATTTATATAAATAGATAGAAAATGATCCACTTTAGTTCATTTTCACAGAAAAGCGTAATGCCTCGCAGAAAAGCAAACTTAGGGCGTCGTACTCGTAGTGCCATCTGTTGGACATAAAAGCCTTAACCTAGATTATATATTTTAATTTATATGAATGTTTAACGGAATAATATACAGCCTATGTCCACTCTGAGGTTCCATTTTAAATATTGGTGAAAAAATTTTTGAAATCGGATGAGTAGTTTTGGAGATTACCTGCTGCAACGAAACTTACATACATACAAACATTACCTCTTTATATATTAGTATAGATAAGCCAGTACGTGCTGTACAGATTGCTTAGCAATGCAGGAAATGTTCAATGTATTCCCCATTGTACAGGTGTAAAATATGAACATGAACAACATGTTCAATGGCTGACTGCAACTCTTTCCCCATGATGTTTCACACATACAATGCTGTCCTGTAAGTCTGCCAATGTTGCAGAATTACTATAATTTCACATTTCTTTGCTTGCAACACCATTTGAACCATTCACAAGCCAAATAACTCCACATTTCAAATTTTTTAAAATTTTAGTGTGAAAGCACTTGATATACTCATAACTTTTTATATTCATAATAAGATTTCCTAATAATAAGGATCAATACCACTTAATGACAAAATTTTATTGGCCATCAAAAAAAATTATTTGTTTATTTATTTCAGAAGCTAATCTAAGTAACTCCATACTGCCAGCACAAATTGCAATTGCAATGCTGCAGTGTGTGCTGACCAGTGCTTTGTAGATAATGGTATATTATTTAATGTTATTTCATCACAAAACGTAACAAAGAAATTAGTTAGTTACAGTCCAACTGTAACTGCAACTGTAACTGTAACTGTAGAAGTAAGTATACTTGTGGAATATTGAATGATTGTTTTAATTTTGGTGACAATTTTTTTTAGAAAAATAATTTTTTTCATTCCTCCTATTAAACATGATTCTTATAAATATTTAAGAACCTGATGAGACCTCAAATACAGCTGACAAAGAAGACATCATTTATGTTGCTGAATAATCAATTTAAACAAAATAATAACCACCACCATTGTAACAGTAACAGAATAGTTATTATTCATTTTTGCGAAAAATCTTTAATAAAAAAATGTACACTAATGTGAAAACTGAATTTGATGTTACTATGTGCTTGCCAAATCAATTAACTCCCTCAATCACACCAAAATTGTAATAATAATAACAATTATAATAAAAATATTAACTTATACTGGAACTAGAAGGAATTAAGTAAAATTATCACCTTTTTAAATATTCCAGCAAATAATTTAATATCGTAAAAATGTTTAACAATCTTCTCAAAATGATTTAACATTTGGAGAAGATTGGAACAAAGAATCAAAGAACATAAATACTCTATTAGAAAGAACAATGATAGCACCATTTTAGTATCTTACGCCAACCAGCAAGGAGTTGAGGTTATATGGGACCAAGCTTCCATCATTAGACCCATGTCTAACAAGCACTCCATCAAACATCTTGAAAAGCTTGAGATTTTTATAAATCCAATCATACGGATGCCCACTCTCTATCTACAGTATGGAAATCATTTTATGAAGATAAACTGTAATTTTTACGAAGCATTAATTTTTAATGTGATTCTGTTAAGTTTTTTATTTTATTTTATTTTGTTTATATTCTTATATCCCTATCTTTTTGTATTCATTCCCTTAAGCACACATCATTACAAACACATGAGCAGTTATTATTTTTTCGTAATTTTAATTTAAGTTCTATTTCTTTAATGTTCTTTTTACTTTATTATTTAACTGATGAAGATCGTTAAAGACAATCAAAAACGTTTTTACGATATTAAATTATTAGCTGGAATATTTAAAAACGTGATAATTTTTCTTAATAACAATTATAGCATATCTATGCTATCTTATACATTTTATATGTTGTTAAATGAAAGCTACATCTACAATAATACATTCTATATTATTTATTTGAATTTATATTTTACAAGAAATTTTAAAAAGGAACATATATTATTTTGTCACTTTTCTCCACTTTTTGTTTTATGAAGTTAATTGATTTGGCAAGTGATACATTTATCCCGCAGTCAACAATTTTAGAACTAAAATTTTCTTTGCAGAATTCTTTTCCATGTCCTTTAAATAGTATGTACACAAATTTTAGTATCAAACAAGTTGGAGCTACAACTTTATGATCACTTAGAAGGACAACTTTATGATCACCATGTATCTTCTCATTAACAAGGAAAGAAAAGATAATAGTTAATTTAATATATAACTTATTATTTTTCTAATCTGAAAATTTCCTACCAAAAATCATTTTATTATTAGTAGAGTTAGGACATCTAGGCAATAAAACTCAAATAGTTATATAACTTTTAGTGCCTAGATGTCCTAGGTTTATCATTAGTCATGATAATAATAATCCTGGTTAGGTTTGGTATATATAGATATGGTGTTTATTTCTCAACAACATTTGCAATTAGTGAATATATGAAAACAATTATAAAAATTACAAAAATCATGAAAAATGTTATTAAAAAGGTTACAATATGTTATGGTAAAAGTAATCAGTCAATATATTTTTAACTTTTTAGCATCAAAGCCTTTATATAATCCATGTTGTTTTATTTTTTTCTATTATAAACTTTTTTGAAACCTTCAATATCAATAAATCTGAAATTATAAAAAAGGAAACAGGTTTGAACATTAGATCCTAAAGAGTGAACAAGCATCTGCTCCTGCAAAGAAAAAAATAAAAAATAAAAATCACTCCGGAAGTCAAAGTTTAATGCAAAGTCAATAAATGCTAAATTAAAGCCTAAGCTCAATTGTTTTTATAGTGATCAGTTAAGACCACTAAAAATGAATGCATAATCAGTAAATTAAATTTAAAAATATTAAAATGACATTAATAAACTTGGTAAATTTTCTGCTTTTATTAGAGCTACAAGTATATACAAAATCAAAGTACTTTAGTACAAATAAAAGCAGAAAATTCACTGAATATATTGGTCCTGGAGTTAATGTTATTAATTAAATACCAGCAAACATTCTCTTCATGCAATGTAAACAAGTTACAATAGTGTAAAAAACCCAGAACAAAAATCTTGCACTCAAGATCTTCAATGGGACTTGATTAAATACCAGAAAAACTATTTTTGAGATTTACAGATAAAAAATTAAGTATCTAAATTCTTCTAGTTTACTATTTAGGGAGCAAAAGATCTTGCATAACTTATGTATATATACAACTTATGTAGAAAGAAGAGAGCTAAAGATATGATATGAATTACCAGCGGGTCCAGTCGAAACGTTTTTGTCATCCTAGGCAGATTTCAAACTTACACCCTCTCCTTTTCTACTAGAATCCTTCTGCATTTTATAACCTGTGCAACTATAGTGACAGCTCAATGTATACATAATATGTCTAACAAATGAACCTCTTAAATACTGGAGGAAATATAATTCATCACATAAAAACCTTTAACTCCAGTGATACGTGTTTTGTAAACTAGTATCACTGAAGTTACAAAGGTTTTTTGTGTGGTGAATAATATGTCTACTTAAAATAGATATTTTCCTTTAACTGATACCTCTAGTATACTATACAGTAATATCCTGAACTTACGTGATAGGTGGGACCGAGCGATAACCGTGTAAGTCGAATTCGCGTAAGTCGGGGTATAATTTCGCAATTTGTGTAAAATCCAAGTCGGATGTATGTAAGCTAATAAAGGTTCTCATTAATCTTATCTCGTGTTTTGATTTGTTCATGGTTACAAGAAATCACCACATAGAGTCTCTCAAATCTCCATAGATATAACAAACACAGAAATACATAACACAAAATAAATTGTAGCTGTGTGTTGATTCCACGAGACACGTCCGAACATGTAAGCTGAACAATAGTGTGGGGGGAGTGAGTAATCAAGAGTTGCGTGGTGCTCAAACAAAAGACGAATTGACGAGATTTGAAAATCGCATAACTCCGAGTTCACGTAAGTCAGGGTAGCATAAGTCGAGGTATTACTGTATCTCAGGCCACCTAATTAGTTAATTAGCCACAAGACAGCAATTCCCACACTAATTCTTTTTTGTCCTTTACTCTCTGCTTGTCCTACTGCTGCACTACAAGTTCAAAAGTAAGCAATGTAAAAAGTCAGTAGTTGACCATTGGACAAAACAGAAAACAGGCACATCAAACTGAAATACTGGGCTACATGAATAGCCACAAAATAAAAAAATAAAATTTAATACTTTATGTTTTTGTTTCTATATTGTCTATTTGGACCTTGTTTATAAATAGGACTTATACTGATGGAGTTTCTGATTAGCAAAAAGTAGCAGTCTTAGTCAAAAGGTCCAAGTAGATAATATAGAAACAAAAAAGTAAAAATTAAAATTCAGTTATAAAACATAAGACTATGAAAAACTTCGTCTTTTCTTCCAATATCCATATTAAATTAGAGACCACAACCAAAATTTTTATCCATTCCATCAAAAATCTCTTTTAAATGTCACTGCATGTGTTATTAGTGAAAAAAACATTTTTCTACTGTTTTGAACTGAGAAGCAATTCAATGTGGACCAAACATCAAATTTTCAAAAATTCTCTTAAAACTTTTAAAATATATCGAAAAAAGGTGGTGGAATGCCGTTCCATTGCATTCTATGACAAAAAAAGTGCTGAACCTATGTAACTATGCTAATCTATGCAAGCCATTAGTGATGTGGATGACTCAGTCAAATTTCCTGTTACATCCCTGCATCAATATGCTTTATTTACAAAAAATTTGATTCTCTATCTCACTTAATGACAAAAAATAGGCCAATTATTTAAAAAGCAGGCTATTTCTTACTTTCCTACAAAAAAGTATTAAAAATAGGATAAATATGAGGTCTGTAGGACTTGTGAAAATTTTACTACTGCATTATCGACATGGAGAAAACAAAAATTTCTACAAATAATTATTCTTAGACAAAAACTGCCACTTAAAACTGGTTAAATTAGAATTAAAAAAAACAAATCTAACTTATAAACCATCAAATTTTTATAACAAGTGCAATGTTTTTACCCATGTTGAACAGGCATCATCAGGCAAACAGTTTGCACCTGTTATACATACAATTATTTTTAAATGTTAGCTTTGTTTTATATGTAAATGTTTAGCCAATGAACAACTTGCTTGAAGCCTAGTACTGTATTCTGAAGAGAGATAATGACTAAAATATAGCCCCTAGTTTCTATTTTAACATTAACATTGTTTAAACTGTATTTATGAAATCACTAGCTATTATAATTGCTACTTAATAAGAAAACATGCTTTATTAGAGTGAGCTTTGTTGAAATCAAATGTATATACTGTACATTCTTTCCAGAAACAAATATTAATATAAAGAACACATCTTAATGTGTTATTTTTGAAAATTTATAACCCCAAAAATTAAGTATTTAAATTTGTTTCAATAACACATTTTCTTACTAAATTTTTGAAGATGTTTCTGTTTTATAATAGTTATTTTAAAAGATTATTGATAAAATGTAAGAATGTTTCATTTTATCACTAATCTTTACTGGCAAAATGCAATTTACTAAATATAAATGCTAAAATCTGCTAAAATCTTAGATTATGATCAAATAGTTTTGTTTCTGATTTGGACAACAAACAAATTAAAGGTTGGAGACTTGCTATTAGAAATACAGATAGAGCCATCTGTTGATTAATTAATAATTTGATTCATTATCAAATTAAATAATATGAAAAAATTTAATAAAATTTAATATGAAAAAAATGACTTAAGATTAAAATTTAAACTATTATTCAATACAGTAAAGCAATTTTGTTTATACCATTCAAACATTCCACTACAAAGCTTTTCTAGTCTCATCGTGTTACAGGTAGGATATTTAATAAAAACATAAGCTTTATTTTGTGAATCCTAACTCTATTATAACACTATATATATAATTCACAATTCACTTAAAAATACATTTAATATTTTGGACATTTGGACACAAAATTTATAAATTGTTTATCTGTCCAACTTCTGTTAGTTTGCTTTTTTGCAGCTGTTTGCTTTTGTGTTTAGTATTTAATTTTAATTGTAAATTAGTTATTTGGCATTTTAAACATTTCAAAGACTGATAATTATCTTATTATTACATTTTATGATAATTGTATTTTGTAATAATTTAACTTAAGATGTTTTTAACAAGCATAATGAATTACTACATATTGCAATTGTTTCAAATTATCTGATGCAAGTCTATCAATATATGTAAAGATAATTAGTTAGGCTAGCTACAAGAATTATATTAAGGAAATCTTTATTAGATTTACAATAGAATTTGAAATTAATTTTTGAAAAAAAAATCTTGAGAAAAATAAATAATATGCAGCAAACATTAGTACTGTATATCAAGTAAATATTAAGATTACTAATATTAGTAGATTAAACTGC
Source organism: Centruroides sculpturatus (assembly GCF_000671375.1). Taxonomy (NCBI): domain Eukaryota; kingdom Metazoa; phylum Arthropoda; class Arachnida; order Scorpiones; family Buthidae; genus Centruroides; species Centruroides sculpturatus. The sequence continues at coordinate 445,431 of NW_019384463.1, forward strand.
TTAGATATCTTTAATAATTATTAAAATCTAAAATTTTGAAATTTAACTGACTTCTAAAGACCCATAAAACTAATACTATACAGTATTTAAGATGTCATAAAACTAGTATATCAAGAATTTCAAAACAAATGCCTACATCAAAATAACATATTTTATAATGTTTTGTTTTATCAACATATTTACTTTAATGATCCTATATGATATTTTCAATGTGATAATCTTATCTTTTCTTGTAAACATGAATATATTATGCACTCATCACTATATACATATTGTATTTTAGTGTGAAATTCTAAAGGTTATATTTCTTACCAAGCTTTATAATTATAAATATTCATTGAAGTTATAATCAGAAATAATTTTTCTAATGTTAAACTGCATAAAAATTTTAAATCAAACACAATGAAAATAAAATCTGAAATTTACTATAATTTTACACTCAGCATACAGGGAAAAAAATCTCCAAAAACTAGATATATTAATTAAAATTAATATCAAAACCCTTAATGATAAATCCAGTAAAAATAAAACATTTAATAACAGAGCAAATATATTTGACCATGTACAAATGGCCAAAATAATTAACAAGAAAAATATTAAATTTTGTATTTTTTTTCTTTTGTTAATTATTTTTTCCTATTTTCTATTTAGTTTTATTTAATATACTTATGCTCCTGTACATGTGACATGCTAAATTTGAAATTAAAGACATTTGAAAATTACAAATATGCTTCTTGTTCTATTTAATAATTCCATTCTAGAACCTGAAGATGATCATTGTACATAATCAAAAATGTTCGTTCTGTTATTAAACATTCTATTTCTACCAGATTTATGATTTTTTGATATTAATCTAACATACTGATAAAAATTTATAAACTAAAATCAATGACAATTTATAAAAACTGGTAATACAATTTTCAATACTTTTTCATTAATATAAGAAATAAATTCTGTCTGTGAACAAATAAAAGATAAATTTCATGTTATTTAAAACATCTCAACACACATCTGTGATGACTTGCAAGGTTTTTCCTTTATTACAAAACAGTGTTTTCTTTAAAAATTTATTTCTCATTGTCAAAAAATATTCTTAAAAATACTGTTGTCTGAGTGCTCTAATTGTTAACTGAGAGTTCTGAAAACAGTTACAGTCAGAGCTATAAAGTCAGTAGACTAAGCCCCCAACTTTGAATTTCAAAGGTGTGAACTCCCTCTAGATAATAATTTAAAATACACTGACAATATTACTCCAGAATGGCATTTTATCACTATCATATTGAATCATCAGATTATTTAAGTGAATTATCAGGGATTCCTATCAAAATTGAAAATACTTATCTTTTCTCATAGAGTTTTTCATTATCACCATATCATCATCCACCCGTTAACAACAATGTTTTCCATTTGTAGGTACAGTAAAGTATTCAAAAACACTAGATTTAACTCTATCTATTCTTAGCTGTTTTGTATGAATTGTTTGGTAATAAAAATTTAGAATTAGCTGTACAGAATGTATTTGAATATAAATTTTTGAAAAGAAATTCAACAGTAATTAGTGATAGGCTACGTAGAGAAAGATCATGAAGTAGACGAATCATCATAAAATAAGATATTGTATAATAAGCTTAATAATGCAAAATAGAAGCTTAATATATAATGTATAGTACATAAAAAACTGGAGTTCATCCATTTACAACTCCAATTCTTTTAGCAAAAAAATTTTCTTCTTTTTCAGACTCCACAACACTAGTTGCACTTTTAAAACTTAACTGTTTAAAACTTGATAAATTTGAAGCTTTTTAAATATAAAACCATGAGCTGAGAATTCTGAAAATTTTTAAAAATCTAAACCAGTTTAAAAAATTTGTAGTTATTTGTATTTTAATCTTTTGTTACAGGCATTATTTTTGGGGAGGATATTAATTGTCTTGCGCCTTTTCCTTTTGTATATGCAATAAATACATTTTTTATCGTTATTCTTTACAAAACAGATTTCATATTCGGTTACATATTTTAATAATGTCTTCATTTTTCACTTACATAAAATTTCTGTAATTACAGATAAGTGTTTCTCAATAAACTCACTAAGTAACATTTTTAAAATTATCACAAATTTTAATAAATTTTATTTGATCAATTTAAAAATAAAAAATATAAAAATTATTATTTTTTATTAAATAAATAACATTGTTTAAAGCTACATTTAATATTTTATATGTAAATAATAATGGTATAATGCAATCTTAATTTAGAGATACAAGATCCAAGAATCAAATTTGAGTACTTAACATTCATATTAGTCAAACAATATAATACATTTAGATAAGAAAATGAAATAATTTTCTTTTCTAGTGGATTGTATAACTAGAAGATAGATAACATTTTACAATAGATACAAACAACTAAAATATATTTTATGATTGCATTATAGATATTTAATTCGTATAATGTGGTACACAAAAAGAAATGCTTGTGTGAAACATAACAGGTATTAGTTTAGAGAAGTAATCTATCTTATTTGCAAATGTTTCACCAAAATGTTATTCAAATCATGATTATTTTTAATTATATTATTATTATTTCTTCAGAATTAAATAGTGCTAACTGTAAAAAGTATTGAAATAATTTTAATAATTTTCAAACACTATATATTATATATAATATTTGAAATTCTTATTTTAAAATTATTTCAATACTTAGATGTTAAAGCATTTATATGGTAGATAGTAGACTATATACTAAAAGCTAAAAATCTTAGTAAACCTAAGTTAAAAACTCAATCATTCTTGAGAGAAATAATCCAACAGAGATCTTGTATTTTTGAGTATATTTGTAACTCTGAAATGCCAAACATGCATGGGAGTGGAAGAACAACTGTAAATATTGAGGTAAAGATTTGGCAAGATTATCTTCTCTTTTTGTGTTGCACGTAACATACAGAAGGTAATAAATCAGTCGTTATTCTAACATACAAAACTGTTAATAATCTCAATCAGTTTAGTAAACATAAGCTGAAAATATATATATACACATTACTCAGTATAGTACATGTATACTGTCTACAATATAAATGACTATTGCTTTTTGTGAACCCTACATGTTACAAAAAAAAATATCTACTATAAAAACAAATTTTAATTTTTGTATTCATATAAATTTTTTCAATAAATCTGTATGAATTATTAAAATAAACATTATAATGATGCGCTAAGAACCAATTATAGTGTGATAAACTCTTATTTAAATGTCATTCCATAATCGAATAACCATCTAGGAACGGTTAAGAACCTGATGCAGAGCCCAGAAGGGGTTTGAAAATGTTCGTTTTTTGATTTTTTTTTAATCACACCGTAATTGGTTCCGAGTGTTTCATTATCATTAATTCGGCGTAGTGAGTAGTTATTTAAAACAAACAATAATTGATCATAAAACTATTGCTTTGCTAAATATATAACATATACATTTTAAATTCTAACTCGTTAAAATTTTTCAACTCAAAAATGTTTTCGACATCCTCCAATTTAAATACAAAATGCAATAAAAAAAAATAATACTTAATCCAAACTCCAATCCGGCACGAAATGTTAGATTCAGAAAACTTTTCATCTGCACCAACGATATTGCAAAATAACCACCGTATTTTAATTTTCCATTATTTAGTTTTCAATTTACAAAAAAAGTTTTCAAACTTTTTTAATTCTCCAACAAGTTTATACACTATTCACATTATATATACATAGATAAAATAACCAAAGCTAACTATAATTTGCACAGTAATATATTAAATAATATTGAAAAAAAACAATTCGAAATTAATGTTCAAACACAAAGTACAAAAGGAAAATAATTACATCGGCCAAATATCCAGAAGCACTTTAAAAATACCAATCAAATTTTGGGTTCAAAGTTTACATTATTTATACTCATAGCCATTCCATAAGATTAACAAATCAAATATTAGAATATTAACTTATTTGCTTTAACCTATTTTTAATCAGAGGTACAAAATTTTATAGAATGAAGTGAAATATACAAATTAATACACTGATCACGTGTATATTTAATTTGAATTTTTATTACCCGCAACCTTATATATTATACTATAGTTTAAGGGCGAATAAGGAGTGCCTACTGTAATAGTAATCTAAATTTATCTGTGTTATTTATGAATCTTCATAGAGAAATATGGAGTTGAGAATTTGCAAAGGTATTGCTTTCCGCTTTAAAAAAAAAAAAAAAAAGCGTAACTTTTAAAAATCACAAGTATATAAATCTTGATTATTATATAGGAAAAGAGATTTATTAATGGTGATTTATTTTTAAGGGCATTTTAAGGAACCCGGTGTCTTGTCAACTAGCAATAAGCCTAACTTACCATTTTTTTCCGGAAATTATACGAAACGTTAAGCTGAAAGGAAAACTACATTCACATAACAACCAATTAAATCGTTTCTTATTTTTTATAGTTATGGCTTCTTCTTTATGTTTAAAACAAGTCGGAAAGCAGTTTTAACACATTACAAACTGAAATATCCCTTCACACGTTCACACCTCCCTCGTGAATCACGTGACTCGATAAATGACGTACATGTTTTCTTCAAACGTCACTTCCTATTAAATAGAAATCATTTGTTAATTTTAAAAATATTTTATGATTTCGTTTAATTCATTATATACTAAATATATTCTATTAATAAATGTATCGCGAAATAAAATAATGTTTTTTTTTTTTTTAATCGATTTTAGAGAAAGTGATGACACGAATTTCCTCGTGAGTAAAGCAACTTGGAATTGCCCCACAAATCTACTTATATAAATTTTTCTGAAATTTGCTCCTTTTTCGTCTTTTCAGACATTTGTAGCCTTTGGAATTTTTAAATGATATTTTTAATAAGAAATTATTACAAAAATATTCAGTACACCGAATGGATTTCTATCACTTTTTTCGCCTCTTTCCGCCTTATGGATACTAAGAGAGCCTCTTACAACAATCCTATTGTGGATTCGACCAGGCCCGCAATGGTGCGGCCGGATTGTGAGGAATGGGGCTCGTCATATCTGAAAGATTTCTGGGAATTTATCGACCCGTCCGGATTCGAGCCCAGGTTCTCCAGAACGGTAGTCTGCCACCTTAACCGATCGGCCAATCGACCGCCAGACTTTTAGCACTTGAAATCATATAGTTTCGAGAAATTAGTTTTGCTAATAGAATATTACTCGTAGTAAATTATTTTTCAGGATTTTTGTTTTTGTTTTCCTCGGCATATTTAATTCAATATAATTTTCTACGTTTGCAATATTTACTTTTATTGCTTTAATTTTCCGAAATTTTAATTTCAAGTTACAGTAGAGCGTCGTTTCTCCGAAACGTCAGTTATCCGAAAGAATTCCAGTCGGCAAATTTAAATTTTCGCTAGTGCTGTGGCGCTGCAATCTTTGGCTACTCCAATATTTTTTTTGTTGGTGTGTGTGTTTTAGCTGGCAGCACTGGTACTTTTGTGTGGTGTTTTTCTGAGGATTGTGTGTCCTCTGAATCGAATGTTTTTGATACTAGATCAACTTCTAAAGTATATTTTTTTTTGTTTTTATATTTTTCAATATATTTATTTTGTTTGTAAAAAACAAAGAAATAATTTTTAACGATACAATAGCCACGATTATTATTTTAAAAAGTTTACGTTAGGCTTAACATTGACGAAAATTCAACGCGAAGCGACACGCAACGGAGAAAAAATTCAACACGGGATAGGTTAATATATTTTTTTCGTACATAATCGGTTATCCGAAAAATAAGTTATCCGAACCACCTCAGTCCCCAACTGATTCGGATAAACGACGCTCTACTTTATACGTAAAATTGAATTTTGATAATTATATGCCTTTAAGCAATGTTAAAGTGCTCGAATTGGAAGTAATCGTGAAAGGAATGGATTTTTCTTTGTTGAAATGCTGTTGAATGAAATAATTGCATCAACTACTTACATTGTAGATATTTCAAAGTTTTTCGTCGACCGCTAGTAAGATGTCGGCCAGCCTCTGAGACAAATTCGGCTCTGATCCGGAATAAAATTTTTATGCGCTTTTATTTTCACACATTTTATTAACAACTTCAAGATTTTCTAATTTTTTATTAAGAAATAATATTTAAAAAAAAAAAAAAACTCAAAAATAAGGTAACTACATTGTTCTGCCTGGTATACTGTTATCCTTATTACATAAAAATAACCAATCCAATGATAAAATTACATTGTTATGTAGTTTATTTTGTTTTATGTAAATATTTGTTAAAATTAGTTGTATTGTACAGGAAACATTTTCTTGAAAAATTTAAAATATGAATTAAAAATTATTATTATTATATTGTAAAAAGAAACCATCGAACGAAAAATGAATATTTTATGTCCATGTCTGTAGAAATTTCTAAGAAAATCGAACTACTCAGATTGAAAGAATAGATGAATTTGAGTGCTTAGATCGAACCTCTTCGATAGCAATCGAATTGTCCGTCGGTGTTGACTCATCCAGCACTGAATAATATTATATTTTGGAAAATCTATACTTTTCTAAACCCTGACCTCTAGCATTGTCTGTAATTATGATTAACTGTTCATCTACATATTTAAAAAAAGAGGCATAGGTGTTTCCTATCTATCCGGTGCTCTAACTAAAAATCTTTTCCTAGTTTGTCTGCATACGCCTCCAAAAATCAGTTCGGATATTAAAATTCTTCCTCTTGCATTTTCTAGTGCATAAATGTGCTTCCAATTTTTATTTTCTAAGTTATTCGCCATCGTTTTTACGCAGTTATCTTCATTAAAATTTTGACTAAAAGTAAAAAAAAAAAAAAAAAAGAGTTAAATCTTGAAATATTGAATGTACAGAAACATCCATTATGAAATTCTAAATTATAATCGTACTTAATAAAAGAAATTACCTGCCTTTTTATATTGATAAAGCTATATCATTCACTGAGTAGAGGAGATAGGCGTATGCCACACCGAGAACATCAAAATAACACTTCTATCATGCGACTGAAACATTATTTCTGGAATACATTTCGTCCTTAAGATACTCTTCAGCCATATATGAAGAGATAATTATCTATAACCACTGTAAAATTATAAAAACTATTAACAATAAGGTTTAAAATTCCATTACAGAATTTAGATTTACATCTTATCATAATATTCGCCAATTAAAAACATTTATTATAATAAAGACCTAAAATATTTTAAAAGTTTATTTTAGTTACATAAAATAAACTTTTAAAATATTTTAGGTCTTTATTCAAAGAATACTGATTTAAAATTTGCTGTTCTACTTACGTTATTACGCAGCAAATTAGTTCAGGGTAGGTACAATAAGTACTGTACTCGACAGTAATTTATGATTATTAACACTCTGTTGGATAAGAATGGTAATCATCTTATGCAAATTTTATTACCTTCATTATTATTTATTCTATATTTGTCTTGCATATCTGCCGGTAATATTCTTAAGTGTTTATGAGATATGAGACTATTTTCATTAGCCCATTAAGGTAAACACCCAACAAACCAAACAGACAATAGAAATGAGAAAAATTTATTTACGCGTGATATAACTCTATACAGATTCAATTTTATCTGGGTCGTTTGAATCGCTTTTGTGTATTATCAGCAAGATAAAAAGCAAAGCTTTCTTTTGCATTCCAAATTGCAATTCCAAAGCCACACGGGAATCCGATATAAGTTTTCATCTATTCCTACATGAAAAACAGATAAAAAAGTTCACCACAAAACGATTACTGATTAGAATTTTGTGAACGCAAATATGTTTTGTGAACGCAAATATGACGTTCACAAAACGATTACTGATTAGCATCAGTAATCGTTTTGTGGTGAACTTTTCTGTTAATTCTAAGTAAATTTAGTATGGTTAAACATTTTATTCGACACAGAAAAGTATAGTGTGAGCAAAATTAATAATTATAACTTACTTGTGAAATGAAATTCCTGAACCTTTCGTATAACTTGGTACAATTGATAGCAACACAAAAATGTGGCATAACTATTTCTTACGGTATTCTTTCGCTTTTTACCCTGAAACTGTCATGGCTTCCTTCTCTTCAACGAGCTTCCAAAAGTGGCACTATAAACACTGTTACTAGCACTTTATGTTATTCTAACTTGTTGGTTTCAACTTCTATAAAATGAAAATAGTTTCAGAGTTTACAAGTAACAATTCATCACAAGGAAAATTAATTTGTAATAGCACAAATATTAATAATAAAACTAATATATTGGAACCGGGCAAAGAAATATATAAATTTAATTGTTTATGTGTGATAAATTATGTAGATGAAACGGGTGAAAGTTAAAAGTTAGGTTTAATGAGCATATTTATGCAGTAAAAAATAATTCGCATTTATCAGCAGTTGCTAAACATTGTATTCAATTTAATTGTACCCCCTATAACACTGTAGATAATTCCGTGTTATGTGAATTTCATGTTGTACGAGTCACTTAGATTTTACAAATACGTGTGCCAGGCTGTGAACGGCTCACGTATTTGTAAAATCTAAGTGACTCGTACAACATGGAATTCATATAACACGGAATTACCTACAGTGTTATCGGGGGGTCTACTGTAATATAAACGACGATTCATTAAAGAGTATCTCTACTATTTACACTCCCAATCTCGGAAAATGTTATTAATAAACGTATTAAAATTACAGATTAATATAACATTTCTCCCCTTAAAAAAAAGAACGATTATAACATTAAAAAGTATTGACAGTTTCGTTTTAAGTCCATAGATGGCACCATATTTACGTTCTTGAATGAAGTAACAAATCGCATAAAAATATTATTATAAATAATAAATTGATATGAATCTTGGAGTAATTAAAATATACAAAATTTAAATTTAAAGCATTAATATAAATGATACTTTAACACAATCGAAATATCTATAAGAACGAATGTAAGCATTCCATATTTATATCGAGTGTTTTTACGTCAAGCATTTCATAAAAGGTCACGTTGGATATAATAATAGCTACACAAGTAAACAAGTGACGTTTTAAAATGAAAAATTAAAATTATTAAACAATTATATTATTTTTTTCTTTCGAATATTTTATAAGTAATATTCAAAAATAAAATTATAAATTTTTATTTACATAAAATTGACATTAAAATAATAGTAAACACGTAAACACACAATGTATAATTTATAAGTGTGTATTACTATTTCTTATTAAAATGATAATATACAATGAATATTTTGTATTAAATATAACTTTTGTATGAATTTATATTAAAGTAATATGAAAAAAAAATTAGTTTTTATCCTTTTATATAGTATAAAAATTAAGTTATAAAATAATTTCACATTAAAGGCTTCTATGATTTTATATATTTTGTTTTCTTCATAATAAACTGTAGGTGGAAGGAACGTTTTCATAAAAAAATATAAAAAATCGATGTCGCCATTTCTACCGAAAAATATTGCACTAAATAAAAATTGCTTGTTTTCGAAATGATGTGTTTCAATGTGTGTATTGATGTGTGCGACGTGTGCCCGCGTTTTTCGTGGATTAATTGAGGAAAGTGATTTTATTCTAAAGCAATTTGTTATGATAAGATGATGTCATTTATTTTATCTTTTCGAAAACATCAAAATCGAAAATTGAATTTGCAGGTTGTTTGCGTAGTGCCAGCTTATTTTCGTATAAACGTCACGTCACGGTTACGTTATCTTTCTTTGTTGTAATTCTCTTAAAATTACATATATAAGTTATATATTTCCCCCCTAAAATTATTTATTTTAAATATTTCTTTAATATTATATCGGTATTTTCAAGCTTGTTAAAGGTAAATTTTGCAAGTATACTTTATTTATATACTGTATAGTTGTGAAGGTTAGTATAACGTTAATATAATGCAATCTTCAAAATTTATTTTACTAAATAATGAAGAAACATTAAATATTTTGTAAATATATAATTAATATCTTTCCCTTAAACATAATAAATTGAATAACCAATATTTACTAATATTTATTGAACTAATTTCCTACTCTAAGAGAAGGATAGATAGTGTATAGAATAAAGATGGGGAGCACAGAATTCCACATCTCACTTTTTCATACTGACTCAGCTGCTTGTTACTTTCCAGATTTTTCTACTGTACACACCAATATGTACATATTTCAATAACACTTAAATATACAAAGGATTTTTCCTAAATAAATTATCTACTGAAATACAGGTGTTTTGTTCTGCCCACGTGTCGTATACGATCATAATTTTAAATGTTGCAAATGTTGGTAGATTATTAATACTGACTATACGCAAGAGTAGTGTATATGCAAATATGACGATAACATTGTCATTATTCGTGTTTATGAAATTTATATAGCTAGAAAATCTGAATTGTTATAAGAACGAAAAAACATTTCCTTTCGCCCGCTATTACCAGAAACGAACTTCTGCATTTTAATGTCGAAAACAGTATATTTACCGTCATTTCTGTCTCTACCTAAAATTTCTCTAAGTTTCGTTTCGTTCCCAGAAGTAAAGAACAGAAAGTTTCAACAAGATACACCATTCCACAAGACTAAAGAAATTCGTACTCTAATCCAATATCATGAGCATCAACTTGAGTTTTTGCCGTATGTTTTCTAGTTTAATCCTATCAAAGAGAATGTTTTTCAAATCGATATATATCTCTTTTGAGCTCCAAAAATTATAGAAATCAGATAGAATTCTTGGATGCATTCAGAGATTATCTGAATTGATTGTAACGATTTTTAAAATCATATTAAGAGTCGTTGTTATCAAAAGCATAGATCAAGTTAAATTTTTATAAGAAACTTAAAATTTATATTACTTTCCATGCTGTTATAAGCCTATATAACAGAAGGAAAGTATGGCGATCGGTATAAAAAAATGATCCCTTGAGATTTTTACATTTTTGGACTTAGGGCACCTTGAAACGTCAAAAAATACAAAAAAAATTCGGGATTTTTATTTTGTATGTATGGTTGTTAGTGTGTGTTTGTATGTGGGGCACGATTTTTTTACTCTCTTTGAAATTTAGTAACTCCTGTGTCTTTTGTCGAAAATTTCTGAAATTTTGCTGAAGGGTTTGTTTATTAGGGGATTGATGCTATTACGAGCATCAATCCCCTAGTAAATTTCGATGATTAAAGGTCGAGGAAATAGAAAGATAAAGGGGGTTGTATATATCTCGAGTAGAGTCGAACTTAATGACGATTTTATGTTATTAGCCTAATGGAAAAAAACCTAAAAATTAAGGTTTTTTCCATTTTATAATAGTTAAAAATATAAAACGTTTTAAAATAAAATATCATAACAAATGGCACCACCAAATGTTGCAGGGAAAGTTAAGCAACTTGCTGCTGGATTATTTTATTTTTATTCTTTTAATGTGCCACCTATCTGCTTTAATACCCGTACTGTCTGATATAATAATATTTTTATAATAATTAAATAAAATCTAGAAAAATAGCTACATTCGAGATGAAACAGTCTAGATTTATGTCACTTATTTAATTGCCTAAATCTCAAATTTTGGGGTAAACAAAACAATCTAAATTTAGATAAGAAAAATACATTCTAAAGTGACAATCCTGCCAAACACGTGGTACAGACATCATTGTTTTGAATGAAAGTAAAATGGCGGTCGAGTGTACCCACCGTTGTCACCAAGAGAGCTGTATCTAAAGTCACAGCCACTCTATGTAATATATTCTAGTTCGTTGTTCTATTCCAATTCATGAAACATTAATCTTTTAAAGTGATGCCGTTTAACCTGCAATAACGGCTCCGGCCATTAAAAATCCTATTTTAACTTCAACAACGGGAACTTCCCTCAAAATGATGCGTAGAAAATACTGCACTGTACAAAATTCTTCATAATAAAATTTGGTTACTGGCTTTTCATGTGGTTGAATGTATACGTAAAAAACAAAGTTTTCTTTAAAAATCAAGGAATAACCATTGTAGAGAATCTCTTGTTTTTAACTATTTCAGCTCACAGAAGAAATTGTTCATTCCATACATATTTCAAGTTCAATCATAGCCTACAATGGAAGATCAATTTACATCTGTATCTTTAAGAGTTCTCTGCACGTTAGGGGGCATTTCTAGAAAATATTTTGTGATTTTCTACAATGTCAAAATTGTCTTTGTGATTTTCTACAATGTCAAATCACCCGTGCAATTTTCAGCCAACCTCAGAACAATTATCTTTTTTATGTTAATTATCAGAGGTTGTTGACTGTATATGAAAAAGCTTATATAAAGTTTTTCAGTAATTTTAGTAATTAATATTATTATTATTTTATAATTTTTTTTCTTACGCAAAAAAAAGTCAATTAGCACATGTAAATTTATTGGAAAGCATCAAGAAAATGTTTAAATAAATAATTATTATTTGCCACTACATTTACACAGTATATTTTTTAAAATATAAAAAAATGAGGCAAGTTAAAATTGAAAATTCAAATTCTTTAATAGAAATGGTAAATTTTATTACACGTAAAACTTATTGAATAGCTTAACTTATCTAATAGAATATTTCAGAAATAGATAAAATGAAATCTGAGAAGTTTTCTTCTTGTTTGCAAAGTGACTCATTAGGCGTCATTTTAAAAATTGCATATAGTACCTTCTAGTGAGAGAAGCCAAGTTTTAAAAATAATTAAAGCTTCTTATCATTATGTTAATCCTTGATTTCGTCTATTAGTGAGCCTAACTTAATAATGAATCGACTATCATGGGAAAGATTATGAATAAACATTGATGTGAAATGTTTATGAAATGCTTCGAAGATTCGACTTGAATTCAAAACAAACCAAAAAGGTTCCTCATACGAAAATTTTCTAAGAGAATAATGCGAAAGAAAAGTGGTAATGATTTACCTCTGTTCGTATCAGTTTGAAGTTTTCTCCATAAAAAAAAATACTTTTTCTCTCTTCCTCACGATAGGTCGTCGCCATGTTTACTCTTAAGCAGGAAACAGCAGCCTTTCGAAAGTCTTCGAAAAATATTCAAAGAATATCGTATTTAAGAATGTTTTGTGAAGCACTTACTAAAGCGCTGAAAATAGGAATGTCTTGTATGTTACCGGCGTTGTAATTGGGACCGAAAGGGTACATTGACAACACATTCAAAAGTGCCGTAAATTGTATACAATTATGTTGTCATTCTGTGAACAATGGCTTCAAACAGAACAGACATTGTTCTGCCTGGTATACTGTTATCCTTATTACATAAAAATAACCAATCCAATGATAAAATTACATTGTTATGTAGTTTATTTTGTTTTATGTAAATATTTGTTAAAATTAGTTGTATTGTACAGGAAACATTTTCTTGAAAAATTTAAAATATGAATTAAAAATTATTATTATTATTTTTTTAATAAGCAGCAAAATTTACAAATGAGAATTAGCATTCACTATCCACTCCAGCATATCAATATGGGTATATTTGAGGTAGTTTTGGCAAACAATTCAACCTTCAACAGAAAACAACTCGGTTCTGTTCTGCCTCAGACGGAGAGATTATTTGAATATTGTTAGTCTATTTTAAAAACTGAACAATTACAATATAAGTACATAAATTTTCAGTGCAACGTACAATATTTAAAAAAAAATAGCTCACGTGTAATACTTAAGATTAATTTGACTTACTTGTTAGTGTGAGAATAATAATCAGTAACATTACGATATTTTGGTGAAAAAAAACTGTTTCCGTTCATAGTTACAAACTCACAATGATCTTGATAGTGGCAGACATGCAGTGTGGGGTTTGTTACGATGTTTTTGCAGTTCTCGCTAGCTTTAACAACCCACTGACCAAAAATTTATAGATATTTCTATTCTTCCCGAAAGTTTCGTTTTCCCCTAATTTCCTTCGTTATTTATTTACAAATCTATAACAAATGTAGGTTTATACATGAATGTTTATAAATAAATAAATAAAGATATGTATGTATAGTTACATACTCTACAATATTAACTTTACAACTAAGTTCTTAATCATCCAATTGAGATTAAACAAATCTTGTGTCGTATTTTGAGTTCATTATATAAATATAGCTTTAACATGAAATTCCTTGTTCCTTTTCTTCCTTTCAATATACTTTTTTTTTCATTTAGGCTATTCATTAATACTTTAATAAAAAAAATAAGGAATATGTACAGATATTCCAGAGAATCGTAAAATAAAATTTTATGTAGTGTTCGTTATCTCCGACAGAATGTAAATATTTTATAAGTTAATTCATCATATATTTGTTTCTGTAATAATAATTATCTTTAAAATGATATCATTATAATTACTCTATTATATATAAATAATATTTAATNTTTATCATTATATAATTGCATTATATAATTTTAAATTTTATTTGCAACTTTTCAAAACAGCAGAAATGTTTTTTCAATTAAATTATCTGCTGGATTCTAAAGGATTTTGATCTTATTTGTCGATTATAATTGTATCAGACGATATTCAAACCACAGTTTTAATTTCTGGTATTTAAGTCGTAATTTTGCAAAAATTAGCCTAAAATGTCAATCTTTTCCAACTTATGACTAACATTATTCAACCAGATAATAAGATGCAACTGAATGTAAGTCTGCCTATCAGCAGAAATTGGATGTGAAAGGTAGCAACACTTGGTGCAACTACTTTTGGTATGTATACACTTGTTCATTTAAGAAGATTACTATTTTGTTAATAGATTATGTATGCTCTTGACAACTAATGGTATTTGTAGCCAAACAAGAATGAATGAATAAATAAAGAAAATAACTTAGGTGACTAAAATTTTAATATATTCTTTGCTTGATTGATTGTTTTGTTTTAAATTTAAACAAAAAATCAAGATGGTAAAGTTCTGGATTTTAATTTAGCTTGTGATTATCATAGCAGATTTATTTAGCCAAATGAAACTATTAAGTTATTTATTTAGTATTTTTTTCCAAATTTTATGACTCTAGTGCTGTGAATTGATTTCTTTATAATACTGTCTTAATTTTCAATGGTCTGCTTGTAATTTTTACCAAATTCATTTATTAGAGTGTAATGCACTTGGTTGTCTTCTATCAAAGATTTCCAAAAGTGATCCCAATAAGCTGTTTTCCTTACATCTTATCGAAGAGGCCTTGCCTCACGGCATAAAAGGATTACATTACTCTTGGCCACATTGCACATGATTTTCTCTAACTGTTGCAAGTTAATATTTAAAATCATTTATCATCCTAATTGCTGTTAATTTAATTTACAGTGCTTTGTTTTATCCACTGTGATTCGTGCTTATACTGGTTGGACAATGTTACTAGTTATTTTGCATGCAAATTTTTCATAGATTGCATAAACAAATATTGAAATAAGACAGTCAGATAGCCAAGGCAGTCGAGACTGCCTACCATCCCAGAAGATTAAGGATCAAATCTGGGCATTGCAAAAAAACCCAGGAATTTCTCACGGGCAGTCTGGCCCCGTCCCTCTGCAATCGGTCGCCCTCTTGTGGGCTTGGTGAAACCCACAACATTAAAGAAAGAAAAAGGCCCTCTTAAACCAAAAAATAAATGAAGGCATTATTTCAATATATAGGGAAATAAATATTAAATAATTATATAAATTATCAATTTGTAAATATTTTGGAGTTAATACTTTTTTAATAACAGTCGATTTTTGTATTTCAGGCCTACACATCGGGTTGCTTAGAATTGCACTTGATGCCTCCCAAAGAATCGATCTACGACGAATCGGGAAGATTGACAGAATGTTAATAGTGAAAAATACTTAAAAATATTCCAAAATAGAAGTATGGCATGTATTTAATATTGAAAAATAACATTTTCGTAGATGAGCGAGATGTATTAATAAATAAAATATTAAAGATTTAACGTCCGTTGTAAGTTTAATGTATGAAAAAATATTTCTTCTCTTCACAAATAATTGCACATACATTTGAATATACTAAATTGGTTTTTGCAAAACTCAAAGATTTGTCGAAGTAAACTGTTTACAAAATTAGCAGAAAAGTTAACCTTTGTAAATATTAAATTGTCATCTTATTCAGATATAACCTTTATAAAACTTGTTTATAATGAAATTCTTTTAAATAAGATTTTTAAATTTTTTAAAGATAAAAAATAAATTGTACATAAATTACAGTTAAACTTTTAGGGTACTTACAATAATTGGATTAACTGCATTGGATGTATTCAAATGTTTTATTTTATATTATAGGACAAAGTTCCCAAATATTCAAAATTTAGAAAGTCAAGAAAATGAAAGTTGGCCAGGGAAAGTAAGGAAAAATCAGAAAAATTAAGCATTTCCAAATGAAATATAGTAACGTCTTGTTTTGAGGCTATTCCTAAAATTGTCCCATAGAACTTCATTATAAATCACCAAATTAACTCCTAACTTGGCCAATTAAGATGATGGTCACTGACCACCTCATCTTAATTGGCCAAGTTAGGAGTGTCCTAGTTAGATATTTATTCCTGGACAACAGAATAGGTAAACTCAACTTATTGTTTAATGCACTTTAAAAGGAATCAAGCTTTGTTGCTATAATTTTGGAACAGTTTGCGGAGCTCCCTCCCACAGATGGCATTCAAATTAAAATAACCTTTATTTATACCAAACAAATTCGTCTCCAGAATTTTAGTGAGGAGAAAGACAATTATATATTTGTTCAATAATTTATACAAAATTGATTTTTTTTCTTTTTGAAAAATATAAATCAGCAATAGTCTGTGTTGCTGATACATCATTCGCATCATTCAACAAGCCCAATGTAAAAGTCAGTTTAATTATTATGTTTTTCCCGACACTCGGACACCTCCGTATCTATAACTTCTATTCCAGGAATTTTTTCCAAATTTTCTTGTTAAAATATAGTATTTAAATAAAACCTTTACTCCCATTTTATAAGCATATTGATTCTATCTGTGGAGACTAAACAATTTTGTGTAGTACTGTACATTATTTCAAATGGACCCTATTACGATAGCTTGCATTCGTTGTACATTCAATATTTTTATATTCAGTGTTAATATATTACCCTGTAAGAAAGGCTACAATATGTAAATTATTTTATTTATTATTTACTTTTATAATCTGTATTAAACTTTTAGTAGGATTCAGTACAGTACTCTGTCAATAACCCCACTTGGGGGACTGCTCACTTTTGTGGCCAGAAATTGCATATCCAAAATCTGAAGTTGTCCCGTAATATAATAGTTCTTACTTTTATTTATTATTAAATTTTTTGATTTGTTTTTTGAAACCGTGATCTGTTCTATAATTCTGGCTTAGTAAACACTAGTATTGTGTTGTATTCCAAAGACACGTGGCAAGTTTTTCCATCAAATATATTTATTAGTTGAGTTGTTGGAGAGGGGTAAAGCCCAAAACGAGTACAAAACAATGTACCGTATCGACTCAATAAACATATTTGATGGAAAAAGTTGCCACGTGTGTTTGGAATATAACACAATACTAGTGTTTACTAAGCCAGAATTATTATTAAATGTCATACTTAATTAAAATTTAATTAAGGATGACATCTTATATAATTTTAATTAAATTAAATTAAATTTTTGGGTTAAACAAGTTATTGCATTACTCTCTTAGAGGCTCGGTTCAACTGGTTACAGTAGACCTATTTCATATTTACTGGTACCATCCCTGGTCCTTAGTCTTTACTCTCAATTTGTGTGTTGCAACATATGTTGGGGATTTGGCATTATAGGAATGCGTTTGTTGAATCATTCAAATGAACTCGATTCTATGATGCGATATCTTTAACACGTTTGTGTTGCTATACACGGAATTTGAGATTAAGGTCTTTGATGCAGAGGGATCATTTTCAAAGCGTTGCACTACATGCCCTACTCGATGTGACAGTCGCTATAGATTGTGTTTGTTTTTTTATATTGTAAATTATTTTTTATTAAATATTCCATTGCGCATTAAAAAATTTTAAGCAAGTGAAAACGGTAACTCAACAGAGAAGTACTGTTTTCATTTATGCAAACAGTATTATCGAAAATACTCAGAAATAAGGCTAATAAGCTTTGATACGCGACAATAAAATTAAACAGTTATAATTTATTTATTTGCTACGAGTAAAGTACATTAATTATCTATATTATCTTGACATGTAAATTGTTTCGAACTTGAATACGCCAAAACCCATAATGCGTAATGTATGAATCCCGGGACTAGTACTCTTATCAGAAATGGTTATATTGAAAATAATGGAATCAAGAATTCGAACGAAGGATTGTATTTATAATAATGTTATTGTGTCCATTTAATAAAATATGTAATATTAAAATATTGTATTAATGAAAACAGAAGTTGAAACGCTTTGTATTTTTTTATACTTTTAATTAAACATTAAATTTTCTACATTTTTGCAATTAGTTCGATCGAACCCGGGTTCGTTCCTTGTCGGAAGCGATAGTTTTAATGGGCGATTTGTCTGGAATATTTATGGTTCGTCCCTCATCATCCAGTCACCTCTATTGTGGGCCTGGCCGAGCCGTTAATGGGCATGACTAAAACTGTTTTCAGAGCGGAAAGAGTTTTAGTCATGCTTTTATTAGCATCATAATTAAAAAATTAATGGAAGCTCTCCGGTGCAAGTGCACCGGGGAGCTTCCATTAATTTTTTAACAATATTAAAGGAGTGGGATCATATCTTCCAAAAAAATAATCCGATTTTCTTGAAAAATTTATGGAAATTTTGCAGGGAGATTTATTTATTAGAGTCTAATACATAAATCTCTCTGCAAAATTTCCATAAATTTCTGAAAGAAGGCACGGGAGTTATTAAAAGCTTCAACGGGAGGATTAAAAAATCGTGTCCCCCCACATCCATACATACAGTGAAAACCCAACGCTTTTGCATTTCTCTACGTTTCGAGGTCCTCCGAGTACAAAAATGTAAAAAATCTTCGGGGTCATTTTTGAATGATCTCCATACTTTCCTCGTTTTATATGACAGCGGGGAAAGTAAAACGGAAACAAAATTCTCTGTGTATCGGCCCGTATTTTGTTTAAATCTCGGGACCCGCATAAACCAAACATTTTGAAATTTGGAAGTAATACCGGAGTCAATGGATTATCTGGTCACCGACTGCGAGTGGAAAATTAGTGGAAATGACTGCATTAGCCGCTTCGGACGTTTGGGCTGTTATAATCTGAAAATAGTAGAATACATTTTATATTCCAGTCGTTTAACAATTTTTTAGTTATTTAGTTAATGCATTAACTAATAAATGCTAATAAGTTATTTAGTGATTTAGATTTTACTCATTCAGTCAAACATGAAACGCGCTTTGTTCCAGGATGCAAATCCGAATATCTTAGTGAAAAAGACAATAAAAGGCACTTTTTGTAGAGTGCCAGAAAATTATTTGGAACGCCGGAGAAGATTCGTTTCACGCAAAGACAAGGACACAAAGGCTCGTATGTGTGACAAACATTTTAAGGATCAATTCTTAATAAAATCATTCAGTCACGCAATCGATGGCCAATTAGTGCAGCTTGCGCGCGATAGATGGGCACCGACACCGGATAATTTTCCACCTAAATTCCCAATTTTCCATCCTAAATTTTCCAATTGTCAATATTTAACGTTTGGCAAAGGCTTTCTGTGAAATAAAAAATTATATTACAAAATTTAAATAATAATTTTGAAGATGTTAATCCTAACACGGATTGTATTAAACCGTTTATTATCAAGTTTATGCAAAACACACGTAAACCGTATAAAACCTAAAATTCTTTTAACGCTATTTTTCACTTCGGCTTTGAAAATGTTTATCAAATCAAAGAAAATCGAAATTATTAATTCATTCATTTACTTTAAGGTAACTTATATTAAAATAAGAATATTTATAGGAAGATCGTTCTATCTACTGTATATAACACATCGAACGCGTGTCCGTCCGCGTAACGGTATGCCAAAAACGGGCACTAGAGGCGCCCTAGCGACGATTTTAAATTAACGATAAATTATTTTTATTTGTAATAGGAATTTATTATTTATACCACGGAATGGTATAAATAATTATTATACGTCTCGCCTCGCCTTATTATATGCCTCGATTAACCTCGCGCCGCACGTTTACGTCATCCCGCGACTCGGTGAACGTGGCGCATCGACTCACGGGAAATTTGTCGAAAACATGGCGGATACGTTTAAAATCGAGGTTTACGAGCGAAGGTAAATAAACAAATTAAACTATTTTAAAGTATTTATAGAATGTTTAATAAGTGTGTGTTGTCGTCGAATTTGTTTAATTTCTTTATTTTTTGTTCTGAGATATTAAACAATATCTCAGAATGGGTAAAGTTTAAGAAACGAAATGTGACAACATAGCTGGCGTATAAAGGGGCATCAATACTATTAAATTTTGGTTCTTAATTAAAGAAGACATAAAAGGGGTCGTGTGCCATATCCTTGAAAAAGTATTAATAAAATTAAAAAATGTCAGCTTGTTCACTGGAATGAAAATAAATGTGAAATTTATTTTCATTCCAGTACATTTCAAACGAACATATGGCAATTCAAACTGTACACACAATTAAAGTATTGGAATATGGTGTGGAAGAGAAGCCAGAGAAAGAAATACGTTTGAAATGGAATCAAAACTAAACAAGTGCATCGAGCAATGGTCAGAAAACTGGCTCTATCTACCTGAGCGATCCATAATTATTAACAAGGCGATTATAGCAAGAATTATTTATAACCTTTATATAACAAATTTAAACAAAAAGATTAAAAAATTAGAGTCCTATTTACAATTATCTATGGCAGAGCACATACGAACCAATGAGCAGGAAAATACTATAATCAAAAACAATAAAGAAAACGGAGGATGGAATATTTGGGATATAAAACACCTTGAAAGTGCCATACAAATTGCAACTATAATAAACTCATTTAAACAAGGCAATCATTCTGTATACCATGTGATTAGTTATATAATAGGTCCGATCTCTAACAAGATCACTGGGTTAGATGAACGTTTACCATTCTTAATCAACAACGATAGAAAGTTTAAAAGATGGCGAGAAATACTGAATAAAATCGTTAAAGAGTATAATAACTTAATAAATAATCATAATAAAACTAGACCGCGCATGTTTTATAATGTGATACATGAACAAGTTCTTAATGAAAATATGGAAGATCCTTCTATTAATTGGCCATTAACCTGGAAGAACATACACAACCTCCCAAACGAATGGTTGGAAACCTCCTGGCGTATTCTCAATAACATTGTACTAAAGAATTCCTCTATAGATATAGGATAAGTAGAAACTCGAACTGTTCTAGATGTGGCCAAACAGAAACTATAGAGTACCTCTTTTATATGTGCGACATAGCTAGATCCATATGGGCATGGATTGCAAAGATCTGGAGAGTAAAAATAATCTGGCAAATAGTTACAGTCGACCCCCGTATAAGATCATTGATTATTCCGTTTTATATGAATTCCATGTTGTACGAGTCACTTTGATTTTACAAATACGTGTACCGGGCTGTGAACGGCTCACGTATTTGTAAAATTTAAGTGACTTGTACAACATGGAATTCATATAAAACGGAATAATCAATGATCTTATACGGGGGTCGACTGTAAATAACAGAAAAAGTTTTCGGTCCCTAACCAATATAATTAGGGGAGACCGGGGCAAGATCGGCATGTTAAGCTTTACTTAAATTTTGTGTAATAAATACTGCTGTAAACTGAAATAAAAGCTTTGCATATTGTCTATTGGAATGTTTTCTTACTATAGAACTGGTTAAAATCAGTTTGGAAATAAAAATAATTAAAATAATTACAACTTTACAAGAAGAGAGAAATTTACGAAGTTGCCCCGGGTATAGGGGCAAGATCGGCAACTTCTCTCTTTTTGTAAAGTTGTAATTATTTTTATTAAAGTTGCCCCTGGTATAGGGGCAATAGGGATANATTCGAGTTTCATTTTCGTGTACAGTATCGTTAGAGCTCTATATTTACAGTATTCGGAGGGCTGTATTACACGTGTACTCGCCTCCAACAGGAGTCAGTATCTGAGGACGAAAGGTCACGTCATTCGGTGTCTCCGCTAGATATACGTGTATAGATTTCCGGCTCAATAATCCGGCATCCTCGCTAATCTGGTACTTCTATGCGCCAGGAATGACCAGATTAGTAAGTGTATTACGATGGTTTTCATTTTAGTTAAAAATTAGTTGAAGATTTATAAAATTTATTTATTTTACATAATGAAAGACTTTTGCATTCATAACGTAAGGCGCGCGAGCAACCTTTATAGTAAAAGCTCACGTAGTATCGTTTTGAAGCGTGACGAAGTCGAAAAAGTGAAACCAGAATAGGCCCAAAGGTTTATAGGGACTGCGGGAAAAATCCTCAGGCTAAATGCTTCAATAGTAGTTTGTAAAATAAAACAAGAGGCTGAATTAAAAATTCTTAGTGACTACAAAACGATGACACCAAATGAGATAAAAAATTTTTTATAGAGGAACAGAAAAAGTTATCCGTGTTAAGCAAAGCAAAATTATATTCAAGGACGATTGGTAACAAATTGAATGTCTCACTATTGATTTTAGTACCCTTATCGTATTGTATAAAATAGTACCTAAAACAATTATAAATAAAGGTTTATAAGTACTCCCTCCTAAGCAATATGGTATGTTTATTCAAATTAATGTAAGAGAGAAAGAATTCTCTCAACAAAATAAATAGTCTGTAACTGAAATACTGTATATCTTTGTACACTAGTATGAAAAAGTGATAAATAATTGTCAAAGTAGTAAAATATGTAAACTGTGTCACGATAATTTAAAATATAACGGCAATACATAAAGCATTTTGTTATAATCTTAAATTCAAATGTAACATATGATACGAGTTCAAAAGTATGTATGAAAGTATATTTCACAAATCCTTCAGATGTAAATATTATAGGAGGGTTTGTGAATTTTGAATTATTATATGTGGTGAAAGTTATCACCTAAGTTTTAAATATGGATGTACGAAAACGAATAATTTTGTAGATTCTCAATACAGCGTGTTGCTGAATTGTATTCTAATAAGCGTTTTTAATAAACTTTAATAAAAAGTCATATCTCTTAATGAATATTTTACTCGTTATTAGCGTTCAAAATTAAAAAAAATAAATAATAATAAATATCTTGTAAAAATTTGAACCATTTCATTTCGTACTTTTGTCGGACCGATTGAAACGAGCGCGGAATTTTTCATTACGTATTCTGTGACGAAACTGACTTTTAGTCTTTTAAATTCAGATACCTAAATAAGGGGGCGGCGAAATTTTTCTCCGCCCCGGACGGCCGACACCCAAGCTACGCCACCGTCAAACGGGGTAAACAAAATCGTGCCCCCCCACACAGTCAAACATCCACGCGTATAGGAAAAAAACCTCGAATCTTTTGCGTATCTCGAAATTTCCAGGTGTCCCGAGTCCAAAAATGTAAAAATTTGGGAGGGGTCATTTTTTGAAAAGTAAAAATTATCGAATACATATTTATATATTACTTAGATGAGTCTTTTAGCTTCGGAATAAAAAGTTTCTACGTTCTATCTTTATTAGAACTGTATTTATCGAATCTTTTATTCTGAGGTCACGCGATGACGTCAGAATTTCCGGGTCTCTTTCGGTAACGAGTCCGCCCTTGGTCGGAGTCGACTCCACAGCCTTGGAAAAAAGTCAAAGGAACCGTGCCTGATGGAAATTTGTAAAGAACGCCCACTAAGGGGTATCCCGGGCTACTAGTCTCTATAAAATACAGTCGCTCGCGCAATTACTGATATTATAACGTATATTTTACGTGGATGCGATACTTGTCGCGTAAGATATAAACAAACGAAGAGCCCAAACGATTGCGGCGCACCGATCGGCAAAACTTGTTTATTACCCTCTACTTTTAAAAGCTAGAACAATAGGCGTTCGGAGACCAGATAATCCTTTGACTCTGGTAATACTTCTACATACGGGGAATTGATGCCGTTACACTTTGCAGATTCTAAGTCGAGGGGGATAGGTCAAATCTGGCGCAGAATAGAATCAAATTTAGTGAAAATTTTACCCTTTATTGGCATTTACAATTTTAAAAAACTTACTCCTATCCGAAAAATAGGGCTTTTACCTATAATAAATATTAATTATTTTTTGAACAAAATCACATAACAGATACTAGTGATGGGTAGGTGGGAAATCCAGTTCCACTTCTGGAAGTGGAACCGCTTAGATGCGGAGCTGCCTAGAGTATTTCCGGAATGAAATCGACAAATAGAAGACGTTATACCTTTGTATGTGGAAAGGGAACAGCGGAAGTGAAACGTGAAATGACGTCACTTCAACAATGTGGTAATAGAGATGGGTTGTTTCGATCCGACACTACACACTTTACTTCTTCATATTGTTGCATAGATTACCAACGTCGATGCCAACACGTAAGTAAGAATTGCAGTTAAACAATAAATTATGCAATAAAAAGTGATATAAAATTTTAACGCTTACGACATTATAAAAGGTTTATCATCTTCCACGATTGTTTTTTTTAAATAATATATTCTTAATCGGATAACATTTGATCATTTGAATATAATCCGGTTCTCTTCTAGTATGATCATCTGTTTTTATGAAAATTTTAGTCGCGTCTCACATTCTATTCTCTCGTTTATTCGAGTTTCATTTTCGTGTACAGTATCGTTAGAGCTCTATATTTACAGTATTCGGAGGGCTGTATTACACGTGTACTCGCCTCCAACAGGAGTCAGTATCTGAGGACGAAAGGTCACGTCATTCGGTGTCTCCGCTAGATATACGTGTATAGATTTCCGGCTCAATAATCCGGCATCCTCGCTAATCTGGTACTTCTATGCGCGAGGAATGACCAGATTAGTAAGTGTATTACGATGGTTTTCATTTTAGTTAAAAATTAGTTGAAGATTTATAAAATTTATTTATTTTACATAATAAAAGACTTTTACATTCATAGCGTAGGGCGCACGAGCAACCTTTATAGTAAAAGCTCACGTAGTATCGTTTTGAAGCGTGACGAAGTCGAAAAAGTGAAACCAGAATAGGCCCAAAGGTTTATAGGGACTGCGGGAAAAATCCTCATCTCCTCCCTCTCCGCAGCAATGGGCAATGATAAATTGCTGGCGTATCGCGTTGCCGTATTTTAAGCAAAACGATATGTATATTATTATCACTTGTTGGAACTTGACGTCAGAACCTCTAACACACAATTTCTAGTTAACAAAAACTTTTATTTAAACACAAAAGGAACATACAAGTCGACCCCCCTATAACACTGTTGATAATTCCATTTTATATGAATTCCATGTTGTACGAGTCACTTAGATTTTACAAATACGTGTGCCGGGCTGTGAACGGCTCACTTATTTGTAAAATCTAAGTGGCTCGTACAACATGGAACTCATATAAAATGGAAAAATCAACAGTGTTATAGGGGGGTCGACTGTATTACAACTTCACACAATCTATCCACGTTCAATGTTGCCATCAATCAACAGATCATAAAAATGTTAATATTTTCCTTATTTTTCAACATCATTTATATCATTTACACCGCTATCATACGTATGTCCTGCAAATATTCTTCTATGGCATTTTTATCAGTTCAACATCCGATACGCTTGCCTAATCTCCGTTGATATTTTTTACTCGAAATAAATAAACCGCGTATACAAAATAATAAAACAGTAAATTAGTGTTTTTTACTTTTTTATTCGCGTGAAATTGCATTTAAAATAATAAAAGCCTCGGTTTTCCTCGTTTTGCATTTCATTTATCCCGAAGTCAACAACTGTATTTATTCAAACTTTGCCTTCTCGAATGTCATTGGACGTTTCTTATTTTTCATCCCGTTTATCTTCTTGCCCGCAGACATTCATTTTAATAAAAAAAAAATTATAAAGAGATCAGCTAGAGCTACCCGAGTCTCCCGGATTCGCCCGGAATTTGGCAAAAGTTTTTAAATTCTGGGACAATCCCAAATCTGGTTTCGTTAAAAAGAACTCCCCTAGGCAGATCGCCCAGGTGATGCGTGCCATAACTGGAACAAAGACGGTCAACTTCTAGGTTATATATTAGTCTCTTTTAATAATTGACACAAAACGAAACCTTTACTGATACGCAACTAAAAGTTTACGTTTCCTCTTTTTATACCACAAAGTTTCTAATATTGCAGGTATAACACTAGTTCCTCATTAAGAGTTTTAGCATTTATAGCCCTATAAGGATGGTAGGCAGTGGGATGTTACTCTATTTTACTACTAAATACTGTACTGTATCGCATCGCGTTCGAAAAAAATAATACGTTAACAAATTATTAAGTTACGTATCGAAAACACTGTCCTTACATAACGTATTATAAAATTTAACAAATATCCGCAACTATTTACTCAAATTTCGATCTTAAATACTAATTAGGAATAAGAAACCAAAACATTTCGTAATACTAAATAATATCAATATTTACATTTATAAATTGGAAAATATTTGAAAAATATAGAACCTAAATCGATTCAAATTATCCGAGTGTGTATTTAAAAATTAAATGTAAAACCGACATAATGTTTTGATCGGGTTTAAATTATTGCGTTTAGTTTCACGGATGTTTTAAGTTACTAAAATACATATATATAAAGCAGAAGTTTGACGGATGCTTGAAAATATCCGTTCTATCGTCGAACCACGATGGCTAAGTTGGTACTCTTCCTTTTCTTCGTTTCCTTATACGCAGCTTTCGCCCAAGCCAGACGTACGTATTTCACAACCTTAGACTTAGACTACCCGACCGAAATACAGGTATCGTTAACCAATTACTTTACTTATTTTAGAATGCGGTTCGTCCGGAGCATCCGGTCTCCCGGGGGTAAGTGTATCGCATTGTCTAAAATATTTAAAATATTTAGAGAAGAATTAAAATAACTATTAAATAGTTTAATGAGTGCTTTATGGAATATTTATACATTTAATTATGCATTTAAAATTGTTCCTTTAGGTCGATACGATGTTTAACGTCGCTCTGGTCGTTGTGAGTATTCAGATTTTGAATATTTTGTATTGTATTTAAGTTTTAAAATGAAATTTAAAATGTATAACGATGATTTAAATTATTGTAAATCTTCTGGTCCACAGGCATTCGGCTGTTTTCACAAATACCTGAGTTTTAAGTGAAATGGAACTGAAACTAGCGATATAAAATTTCAATTTTATAATTTAATCGGTCGATAATTTATTATTTCGTACAGTAGATTGCTTTCGTAATAATTAATCTATTAGATAAAGTTTCAATATTGTCACTTCAAACGTAAGAGATTTTGCTTATTTTAAGGAATCAAAATATGTAAATGTCAAATTACGAATAAAGCGTATTTAAATTATGAGAAGAATTTATGTTTTAATTTTAATACTAAACTTTATTGCCTATATTTTTATGAAGCCTTTTTTTTTTGAAGAACGTTGAGGGGGCGATTAGTAACAATTTATATTTTGGGGGCAAAAAACAATTTTCTGGGCGATATAGTAAAACATTATATTAAGAATAATTAGATATTTTATTCGTTATATCGTACAATAATTAAACAAATAACATTATATTAGTCAATAGTCTATTCGATGCGGTACGAATTTGGCGTTAGCCTCGGTCCTGGACATCGGAATTTTGAAGCGAAGGGGGCGACGATTCGTTAGAGGTTGAGAAACACTGGCCTAGACGAATATAGACCTAAAAACGAGGCCATCTTAGTGTCATCGGAGCAAAGTCCAGAAAGAAAAGAACCCATATTCATACTTAATGTGAATTTATTTAGTATGATATCAGGGGTTTTACAAGTAAGCTGAACAATATACGGCTCAGACCTTACATTTTTTTAAAATTTAAAATGGAATTAATTTAATGAAATTTTTCGTATTTAGTATATAAATACAGTAATACATACGTATGTGTATATAAAAATTAATTTAAATATAAATATTTAAATTAATAACGTTGGTGCGCATCTCTATTTCAATTGGGATGCGTTTTGAAAAAAATTGTAGATCTATAAATTCCCACTGTCGTCCGTCCGTTTGTCTGTCCTTCCTTAATCTCGAGAACACGAAAATCGAGACCAAATATGGAAAGCTTAGGGGCGGATGTCTCGATTAACTACACATAATTCAAAAAGTTCAAAAGAAAGTCTGGTCTAACTGTTAGATAATGACCGGCAGGAGTCTGTCGATTATTATATTTACAATATAAAAAATTATATTTTTTTTAGTACACTATCGACCGCCAAAGTGCCGTCACCGACTCGTTCTAATCCAGACTTTCTCGGCCTTCCATCCACCTTTCCTATGTGTTATATGTATAAACTTTGGCTCGAGTTTGGTTAGATTTGTTAAAATCCGGCAGCCTGCCAATCGTGCTACAAATAATTGGCTAATAATAATCGTGCTACCGTACATCGAATATTCGGTGAGAAACCGATATTCGATGTACGGTACATCGAATATCGGTTTCTCACCGAAATAATATATTATGTAAGAGATATGGTACATTGCAGACCGACTAAAATCGATTTATGTGCGAGTGTCTAGTGTACGTACACTTGCACATAAATCACACGTGTGAAATTCCACTTAATCCATGCCAATTTAAAGCATTTTAATCTTTAAAATTGGCGTTTCTACTTTCCGGGACAAGGATCCAAGGGTCGGATTTGTGGGAAGCTAGTGTTCGGGTTGTTTCGTTGCGTCGAATTATACAGAACGAGGCGCTTGACGTGTAATGCCTGAGCGAGAATTCGAGTAAAGATTAAACGGTGTATGTCTTCGTGTACAGTGATGTTGTGTCCGTGTGTGGTGTGTGATCGAAGAACATCTTTCGGCGTGTCTAAAAACAGAAAATCAGTAAATTACGATACGAGAATAAGATGTGTAGAGGAAAAAAAAACGAAAGAGTTCTTTTTTCGGCGATTTCGGGAAATATTCGTTTCTATTATAAATGGCCAATTCGTCCTCTACGTGGTAAAGTTGAAAGGGAAATCTTTCTCCCTCCCAAATGTTCCTACAAAAAACACAAAAACGGTGAGAAAGCGAGAAATTCATTTATTACCTAAGTTCAACATTATTACCTTTATCAGACAGTCTTTCTTTCCGAACAGTATTACGAGAAGAGCGAAGGACCTGACCTAGCCTAGTCTAACCGGAAGCTCAATCCTCATAACAGCTGCTTGGGAAGAAAAGTCGGCTGAACGTCGCGTCCGGGTGGTCACAATCGGGAGTCAAATCCGTTGTCGTCGACAGATTGTCACGTTCGGGAGGCATGTCCTTGGGTCACGACCGAGTAAGAGAGATCACGTCCGGGAAAAGATGTCGAGTCCGGGTGAAAAGTGTCGAATCCGGTAAGAATGTCGCATCCGGGTCTTCGAAGAAGGGGAAAATCGAAGAGGATCACCGCCTAGGCCGAGGGACCCGCAGCCGTCCGCAGCAACAAAACCACAGACACCGCGGTCCCGAGATTCGGGCGGCTCTCTCCTCCGATTCCTCCCCGTTCCGACTTCGGCGAGGCAGTGGCGTCCATTAGAAAATGTCAACTCGGACGAGCCGTCATTTTCTACATCTTTCGCAGCAAGGTCTGTGGCCGGATGACCCCCGAAGACCTCGGCCAAGTGCGACGGACGCAGAGCGTAGCGTCGCGTAGCTTTAGCGCTCGGACATTGCATTTCAATTAAAAGCAATTTTCGGAATAATTTATTTATTCCCGCAGTTTCGGAGGTCTTTTTCCTTAAACATCTTCGTTACGAGTCAGCTAGAACAGTGAGTAAAGTGTATTTTGCATATTCAATACAAGAGTTTTTTGAAATCTGACTGTATTCGCATCAAATCGTTTCGATGACAGTGGCTGTATGAGTAGACATTGTTTTTCATTATCTTATAATTTATAAAACCGTTCATTTTACAGCCTAATGCCAATCTTTCGGCAATAAATTTTGTTCATATAACTTTGAATTCTCAGAAAATACAGTACACGTGGTTCGAGCATTAATCACCGTAATCTTTACACGGCGCTCCGACATTCTGGCCAAAATTCAAAATGATTAAAAATTTTGCTGAATTAAATTATAATTAAACCTTTGTTTGCGGTAAAGTGTTCCCGTACTCGTACAATTACCTGGACTATTTCGCTAATCGAAATAACTCCCATAGAAATTAATTCAGATAATAAACATTTTCCGAGTGTCCTCATTACACCGCCATATTGAATTTTCCCCGAATCCATGGCGGCGCAACGTAAAGCAATGAGAGCGTTGTCTCATATATAATATTAAATCTATAATTTTTATCAGATGCTCACTAATATATCCTGTCTTATATTTTAAAAAATATATTTTATCGAACATAGTCACTTTATTCTAGTTGATAAATTTTCTAATTGAAAAATGTCACCTTTTAATTTGATGGCAACACTGTAACAGACATCGAAACAGACGAGACATGAGTGTTTTTTCGCTCCGTAGTGTAAGTAATATTTAATTTCGTTAATAATTGATTAAATAACATAGAATGTCTCCGGCTCTTGTCATATCGAGTTTATTATAGCACTTATCACATAAATTGTATTAAATTTGCAATGACATTTCGATGTAATTCACAATTTACATGTTTATAAATTGAATCTTGATAGAATTTTAGTTTTGACGACGTTTCTCTCGTAATAAATAGATGTTGAGAACGTTTATTAATCGGAAATTTACGTCTCCTTTCAGAGGGATTTACTCAAAGCGGCAACGCTTTCGTAAATGAATACATTTAGCGTACAACCTCAAAACAGTAAATACATGTTTTACTCCAATACAAAAACTGGATAATCGTATAAAAACTTCAATAAAACCAAATTTACGCAAAATTCGTAATTACTTAATGAAAACACACAAACAAACAAACCTTTTCGATGGGTTTGAGCTACCGTGATTGTGATAAAGGTGCGATTATGCAGACGCGAGTGAGAATATGTGGCAAGAAGAGGCGAGATGCGATAAATATCAAACCTTGTCGGATATTTGCGAGAATCGAAAATTCACTCTCGGCGGTGATATTTCTCGCTTCTCGCTTGCGCGTGGTCTTTGTTTGCGAGAACTCTATCGCTCGCTACTAAATTTGTGTCTGTGTAATCTCACCCTAAGAGTAGTGTTTGAAAATGGGGCAAAATTTGAGCATCGGTTTATAAATATTGAGGAGGTGCGGTGTGATTGGGTGCTAGCGTGGTAAGGTGGAGATAACGTCCGGTCTGGTGGTGCCGTCTCGATATTTAAAACTCGACGTTTAAATTTTGTTTTATTTTTCGACGCTGCTCTTATCCCGATGACGATAGCTTAAAGCCATTAAATTAAAAACGTTTGTTTTTCCATTAAATTGTCACAAATTTTGCTGGAGATTTGGTTTTATTGGGGTTTTATATAATGTACGTATGTTGTATTTAGATATATAAAATGATAAAGATACTATCAGATCACATGAGAGGTTAAAAAAATGGCAGATTCCCTACCTCGAGATCAAGCGACAAACATTTAAGAAAATGTATAAGACAAAGCATTTTTTATTTGAGTGTATGAAGTTTCAATTAAAAAAAAGTGCTAAATTGCAAATCTTTTGCACATTCAACATATTAACATGTTAGAAAAAAAGATGTAAATCACTAGTGAGCATATATTTGCCTTTCTTTGCTTAGATTATCAATTAAAGGCTGTTGGTACTGGTAACAATAATTTTCCAGATAGTGCACTAAATGGCATTGTCCTTTGTTATATTCTATTGGATTGAATCTTAGCTGAATCCTCTCAACTTTAAGATAGTTTGAGTCAGAATATCATTTGTTATTCTGCAGTTGTGCTTTCTAACTTGGTGTGAATCCAAGAATAGAGCTGAGAATAAGCAAAAGTTAGACTTGATGATGAGGTCCTTAGTGTATTAGATTACAATTGATAAAATAATAATTTTCCCACATTTTTTCATTGAGAATGGGATCCTTTCTTTTTTAATAAGATCTTAATAAAATGCATTTTTTTCTGTTTTAAATCCATAACCAAGACCAATGGTATTTTTTTATTGATGAATAAATGCAGCTGAAATTTCTTTCTTAATTGCTTAAGTTAGACTAAAGTGAATTTGAGACTCAAACAGAGGATGACTATTTCTTTGAATAAAAAGTTTTAATGAATTTTTTGTACTGGATGCGAGTGTATTTAAAAATTCAAGAGGTACAGGCAGTGGTGAAAGGATTAAGAATCACTACCTCAGTCTAACCCAGACATGGCCAACACACGGTCTGTCTAATGAATTTATGTGGCCCATGATTAATCTTTTAATATTAGCTACTCAAGTCTGAATAGCTCGATGAAAAATTCTGAAGACTAAAAAAAAAAAAAATCAACAACTCACTATGCATTTAGAGTTAACCCTCCATTACAAATCTCATCAGTACAGCGTAGAATGTTGATAAAGCATGATAATGTGAAAAATGTATCTGTAATCTCTATGTGCAGTACAATTTAGTCTCTATGTGGTGACACCACAATGAGATCTCGCACCACCTCAAAATCTTCCTAGGGCATCCTCTGGTTCGGCCCATGGAAAAAGTTTTCTTTCCAATTTGGCCCAGGGGCAAAAACTATTGGCCACCCCTGGTCTTATTACACACTTATTAAGAAGATACAATCTAAATTAAATTATCCTCTAGTTACTACATACATGTGGGTCTTCGTTTATAAGAAGAACGATAAATTTTCTGAGCAGAACAGATGGCTATAAATGGCTAACACATTACTATATTTAGAGAATCATAGAAATAAATTAAGCCAATCAACATTTTTGTTGATGTAACATGGAAGTAAATGTATAAGATGAAAGAATGTAAATGAGATATCATATCCATCAAAATTATAATGAAACTAACAGTTGTTTTTGACAAGAATGTTGAACTGTAGTGGAAAGATTCCAAGAATGTTGGTAAAGAATTGAGTAAGGCATGAAAACTTTAGATTTACAGAATAGGTAGGAAAACAAATGTTTAAAATACAAGAAATGCTGATTGTTTTATCGTAGATTGAGTCAGAATATTAAATTAAATTGCCATATTGATATACTAGCAGATCAGCCCAGCATTGCTCGGGTAAAAAGTAACAATAGTGAAGATTAAGATTATTAGATTATAGCTGATCTTACTTGTTTTCACTGGGTAAACGAATTAGATCTCTCTGTTCCAAGACTAATTAGAGAATTTTTAGATGAGTCTAAAAATATGTTTGATTTCCCACAAAAACACAAAAAAACCACATCTAAAATAGTATAGAAGCCAAGTTCTTCATGGTAATCCATAACCTTCTTTCTCTCCCTCTGTGGGGAGAATTTCCAAAAATCACTTCTTAGTGTACATTCTCATGACGTATCCTAACTGTGTACCAAATTTCAACTTTCAACTCCTAACCGTTTGGGCTCTGCGCTTATTATTATTATTATCGACCCGTCTGAATTATACAAATTATTCAAATACAGTCCATGATTAAATAGCTTGGGACCAGAAATGGTCTGGTTTTCTGGGGGACACAGACTAAATATATATTTAAAATATAAAATAAACAATAGAAAGTAAAAAACAAAACTGTTTTAATACATTGTATGCCCAAAACTGGTGTGGCACATATGCCACAAAACCAAAAAGCAGCAGCCATGCATCAAATTAGCCAGTTCCTGATAATTCTGATTTTCTGGAAACTGGATATTTCGTCCAGTACTATATGAAAATAAGTTTAAATTTAATTATTGAATAATAAATTTCAAATTTAAATTAAAAATTTTTCAAATACATTAATAATTTATGTGTAATATAATAGAAAATTTACTTCTAGGTTGGACTACTTGCTGCTTTCATTAAAAATTGCAGCTCAAAACATGTCAGTGCGTCATATTGCACGAGACCGAAAAAATTTCATGAAGAAATATTTGATAAAGTGAGAGAAGCAAGGAGAAAAGCTGAGGATAAGTCTTTTGAACCCTCGAAACTATTCATGGTAAAGAGGCTCAAAACTCTTACAGGCCTTCCATATTGGGAAAAATTGTTGTTAAGAAGGATAGGATTGGAAAATCATTATCCGGTAAGAAAATCTTCTTGTAGTTAGTGTTGTAATTTTCATATTTCTACACTATATATGTACAGAATATAGACAAAAGCATTGCAATGTTTTTGTCTATATCCTTGTGTATACACAAAAGTGTCTTTAGAATCCAATAACTTTTAGAGAAATGCAAATTGGGAAGTGGGATTAAGCATCTATTTCACCTTCAGTAATCTAGCCAACAGTCTGATATTTAAGAATCATTTATTCGTATTTAACAATATAAACTGTCCAACAACTATTTAATTTTATTTTCTAGTAGCAAACATGATTCTGATGTGGAGATTAAACTACTGCCAGTTTCTTAGCAAACCAAATTAACAACTTTTTTGTTTAAAAATTTGGCAGTCAAATAAGTAGGCGATACTATTTTTGATTCTTGAAAATTGGCATCCTTTTAGACATTTGCATTCCAGTAAAAATAATTTAGAAATATTATTGCCAAATTTACACATAAATCTCTGAATTTTGCACCAGTTACAGTTGCTTCTTAGGAGCACAGTTTTAGTTAAATTAATCATAAGTAGTGAAAGAAAATTCAGAAATTTGTTTGTGATATTCCAGTTTAGTTTTATTGTTGATGTGATGCATATAGTTTTTGGATATTTCCTATTTTGTGAATAGTATTTCATTCTCATTTTCATATTTGTTTTAACAGAATATAGATTTGTACTGAAGAAGAGTTTCTTCAATACAAACCTTCAGTATCCATTCCTCTTTCATATTTAAATTTATAAGATCTGATTGGTTTCAAGATAATTACCTGAA
Source organism: Centruroides sculpturatus (assembly GCF_000671375.1). NCBI lineage: Eukaryota > Metazoa > Arthropoda > Arachnida > Scorpiones > Buthidae > Centruroides > Centruroides sculpturatus. The sequence goes on from NW_019384463.1 coordinate 480,480, forward strand.
GAACTTTATTTGCTTTTGGTTTTCTTTCTTATTATGTATCAAATGGTCTTACTTTTACCTCTTCTTTGTATCACTCATTCTCCTCTGTTTTGTTTATGTTGAAAGAGGACTAAGATTGATGTTTTTCAGTGGGTCTCTGCACGATTTCATGCTGTTCCTCAAACATCAAAGCAGAAGAGCACAGCAAGAATATAGCTTACCTACAGTTTATTTATGTTTATTATAAATCTATGAAAGTCATATTTCTGTTTATTTATTTTTTAATGGAAATATCATTTAATATTTTTTTACTGTAAAATATTACATCTTCATACATATTTGTATGAAGATGTAATAAACACAGTATCTTCATACATATTTGTATGAAGATACTGTGTTTATTTTTTCAACCGAGAGGTGCTATGGTGCTTACTTACTGCCAGCCTCAATCTGGGTAATATGCAATGTGGGAGGAGATTGATATAAATTATCTCACTCTAGTTTGCGTTGTCTGTTCTGTGGTGCTTTCTCCTGTTTTTTGATTTAAAAAAGACAACTGTTCTGTTTGATAGCTTAGTGAATGTTTCCTTCCTTCGTCCCAGAAGCTCATCGAAGTTTTTCAATCCTTATTTAAGACTTTCTTTCACTTACAGATAGAATAAAATATTTGGGGCAGTTAATTTATTTTGTTTGACTATCAAATTGTTGTCTAGGAACTGACCCTGCTTCCAAGAAATACATTTTCCTTCATATTGTCTTTTTTCCCTATTACAACTATTAACCACTTTTATTTTCTTTTTCCAACAGTCTAATCACTGATTTTTGAAATAACATTGAAGAAATTGTTCTAGATTTTTTGCTTTAAAAAAGTTTTTTCAACATGTTATCAAAAGAAATTGATGATAAAATTCTACTTTGATGATAACTATAAATTGTCATTAACACAAACTCATCCATTATGTGACAGATAAGACTCAAATCATGTATATTTTAAAACATTTTTTGTGTAAGTTAAAGTTTTAATGAGATTATCAGCACAAAACCTTTCTCACTAATTTCTAGCCGTATTAACAGGAGTACAAATGTTTTTGGCCTTCTTAATAGGCCTTCCTCGGGTACACTGTGGAGCGTCGGTTAGAAGAAGTTTAAATGCTGCCAATGTTTACCCAGTCGTCTTACCAGTGACGTCATCGTCGATGATAGGTATAGACGATACCGAGGGCGAAGAATACATACTTTTGGTAAAGAAGGGAGGTGTGCAGATAGGATACTTGCTAAAGTTGGGGGAAAAAATAACATACTTTTGGTAAAGAAGGGAGGTGTGCAGATAGGATACTTGCTAAAGTTGGGGAAAAAAATTCTTAAAATAAGTGTGCTACGTACAGGAGATGCACACTCACTACAGGGGGTTAGTGGGGAGTGACGTCATAGTCGAGGCCATAAATATTCAATGATACAGTAAGAAGAGGCGTGCGAACGACCGTGAATGGGAAGGGTAACCCCCTTCCCATCCACGGTCGTTCGCACAGTTATCCTCCGTTTAAGTGATCTATTGGTTGAGCCAATGTATCAACCAATGGCTCAACCAACAGATCACTTAAACAGAGGATAACTGAGCACAAGTACGACGCATACAACAAAAAATTCACTTCCACCCTTGCCCAGTTTGCAAGCGAACCTGGTATAATGACCAAATGGGAGGAGGCGAGGATTACTATTCCTATGCACGACCACACCAAGCTAAGAACAGTCGAGACAATTGAAATATTTAAGCAATCCCTCAAAGACGGTTGTATCAACAGCAGAGATGCGGACTCGCTCTCCTCCGCTTGGAAATCATTCTTCGACAACCCTTGAAATGAATAGACCATCCCACCCTCACCGCGTGCAACTGTTAGTGCTCTTTTTTACTTGTCGCGTTTATTTCCCATTCTGCCTTCCAATCGTAACCCCCTTCCCATCCACGGTCATTCGCACGCCTCTTCTTACTGTATCGTTGAATATGTATGGCCTCAACTATGACGTCACTCCCCACTAACCCCCTGTAGTGAGTGTGCATCTTCTATACGTAGCGCGCTTATTTTAAGAATTTTTTTCCCCAACTATAGCAAGTATCCTATCTGCACACCTCCCTTCTTTACCAAAAGTATGTATTCTTTGCCCTCGGTATCGTCTATACCTATCATCGACGATGATGTCACTGGTAAGACGATACCTGGGTAAACATTGGCAAGTTATCCTCCGTTTAAGTGATCTATTGGTTGAGCCAATGTATCAACCAATGGCTCAACCAACAGATCACTTAAACAGAGGATAACTGAGCACAAGTACGACGCATACAACAAAAAATTCACTTCCACCCTTGCCCAGTTTGCAAGCGAACCTGGTATAATGACCAAATGGGAGGAGGCGAGGATTACTATTCCTATGCACGACCACACCAAGCTAAGAACAGTCGAGACAATTGAAATATTTAAGCAATCCCTCAAAGACGGTTGTATCAACAGCAGAGATGCGGACTCGCTCTCCTCCGCTTGGAAATCATTCTTCGACAACCCTTGAAATGAATAGACCATCCCACCCTCACCGCGTGCAACTGTTAGCGCTCTTTTTTACTTGTCGCGTTTATTTCCCATTCTGCCTTCCAATCGTAACCCCCTTCCCATCCACGGTCATTCGCACGCCTCTTCTTACTGTATCGTTGAATATGTATGGCCTCAACTATGACGTCACTCCCCACTAACCCCCTGTAGTGAGTGTGCATCTCCTATACGTAGCGCGCTTATTTTAAGAATTTTTTTCCCCAACTATAGCAAGTATCCTATCTGCACACCTCCCTTCTTTACCAAAAGTATGTATTCTTTGCCCTCGGTATCGTCTATACCTATCATCGACGATGATGTCACTGGTAAGACGATACCTGGGTAAACATTGGCATCATTTAAACTTCTTCTAACCGACGCTCCACAGTGTACCCGAGGAAGGCCTATTAAGAAGGCCAAAAACGTTTGTACTCCTGTTAATACGGCTAGAAATTAGTGAGAAAGGTTTTGTGCTGATAATCATAGAAATAGTTCTAGCTACATATGCATATTTTAATGAGATACAGTAATACCTCAATTTTCATTAGTGTCAGTTTTCGTTGGTTTTTTCTGCAGAAAATTTGATTAGTGTCGCTTGCCTCAGATTTTATCGGCGTGCCCGTGTGGCCTCGCTACTAATTTTGCAAAAACAAAGAGCAACCCACGCATTTTCCTGCTCAGTGTGGTGTTTCTCATTGTGTGAGCATTACCCTGTGCATCTAGCCAAACAATTCCATTGCTTTCTTTTCTTTTTAGCTCCATCATGGGACCAAAGAAAGTTTCCAGAGCCAGCAGCCCTTTGAATCAGAGGCGTAGCTACCGTGAAGCAATTGGAGCAAACTGCTCCAGTCACACGAAACATGAGGGCGCAAAGTTATAAAGGGCAAAATAAAAACTTGTAAAAACATTTGTAAAAAAGTTTTTGGATGTAATAATTAATCAATTGACTATTAGATTTGAAACCATTTGACAATTATGTACACTTTTCAAGTGCTTTTTGCCTGCATATCTTGTGTCATCTGATAAAAATATTCTGAAACAATCATAATTGTTACAATCGGCATATTCGCCTAGTTTTGGACCTCAACTGCTTTGATTTAAAATGTGTTTTTATAGTCAGGTAAAAGAAATTACTTCTATAAGCGAAGTTGCTGAACTACTTTTATTTCACACCGCAGCCTCAAATAGGTTCTCTGACATTATTGCAGCAAGCCTCATTTTTTAAACTTTATGGGCGATGACAAAGAAGTTTTTCAAAACTAAAATGAATCAAAGCTTACTTAAGAAGCAGCACACCATCACAACACCGTCTTAACTCTGGTTACTATATCCAGGGACGGATCTACATAAAAACTAATAGGGCTTAAGTCCTGGGCCTCCAAGTCTCAAGGTCCCACAAAAATTGATTATCATAAATTTTTAATACTTTTTCATAAACAATGAGCATTTATCGTATAGTAAAAAATAGTTAATATTAATAATAATGATAATTTATAGTATTATTTGTATTAACAAAAAATGGGTTCCCGTTGGACTTCAATAAGCACTATGCCCCGAAAAACCTAGATCCGCCCCTCACTATATCAATTGAAAAAACAATCGCTTGTCAACTTGATCTGAAGAAAGTGATTGATCAATTTGCAAACGAAAAAGCGAGAAAACAATTTTGAAGTTTTTTAATGTATTATGTATTTCTTATAAAACTAAACTTGCTTGCATTTTGTCAATACAGTTTCTATAATATGTAGTAAATATTATTAGGTACTCTGTATTTAAACAATTATATTTTGTTTTATCATTATATTTAGGATGTGGCTATTTATACATACTGACTGTATGTTTCTATATTCCGGCCAGATACTGACTGTATGCGCTATTATTACAATTAATATTTTGATAATAACTACACAATTTTAAATAATTATAGTTTTATTCATTAAAGTTCAGTTACAATGTTGTTCAGACATAAAAAACTGACACAGAAACTGGAACTAAATATCCAAACAACTACTTCACACCTAAGTGATAATTCCAGCACATGAACGATAAAAAATTTTAATGTTCTAACGTTGGCCGTCTTTCAGAGGCCCTCGTCAGGAAAATATTACAATGAACAGAAAAACAGTTTTTTCTAACAATTTTCGAACAAAGCTGTGTTCTAATTTTTTAACATTTAAACGATTTTTGAATATCAAAATCGTTCCGTATTACAACGTATAAATAAAATAATTATAAATAAAAATACAAATAAATATACTAAAAATACATAAAAATAACTGGTGTTAATATACAAAAATAAATAATATATACGTTGGTGGTAATACATTCATTGTTAAACGATAGCCCGAAGTACAAACGATGTGCGATATGGAAAAATTATTTCCTTAAAAAACTCAAATTTATGTTTTGTGGCTTTGTAAATAATATTTCCACGACTGTGGAACAGGGATATTGTCGGTGTTGATGCAATTTCCCTTCATTTCCGCTTTATAAATTTCAATAGCCTCCAACGAACGTAATTCGTGTCGGTCAAATGCCCTGTGTAAAAGTGTAGCTTCCTTCCAACAAGGAGAAACCCCGGGTTCGGTAGCATACTGGGCTAGTGCAGTATTATACCTCCCCTTGGATACATCATACATGTGGTCTCTTACCCTAGCCTCTAGAGACCGATACGTGGACCCGATGTACGTTATACGTCTATTGAAGCGACTGTCTTGCAATGGAATGCGGTACACTCCTGGCGCTTT
>NW_019384463.1:486388-517682 GCF_000671375.1 Centruroides sculpturatus
CCTACGTCAAGTAATAGGCCTACTGTAAAATATGAAATTATTTCTGGAATTTCTTAACTGTAATGCAACAACCGGTACGTCACGTGGTTGTCACGAGTGGAGTGGAGACGACGTTACGTCGTCTCCACTCGTGACAACCACGTGACGTACCGGTTATAATTTAACTTATAAACTTATAAACAATATTAACTTATAAAAGAAAATTTAAACTAAAAATTCTATTATTACTTTATAATGAGTAGAAAGATAGTGAATCTGACAACCAATATTTGTATTATAACACCATAATCTGACTGCCAATAATGTCGTAACTTTATAGAAACAACTATCACAAACAACCAATAGCTGTCGTGAGTGAACAGCCTTCGTTCAGATAGATAACCAATAATATGCGTCATATGACATGTGTAACTTACTTAACAACCAATCAACCACGTTTAACTAGGTTTTGACTCGAGCATGATTTAAAGTATTATTGCATGCTTTTATTTAATTTATGTCATATTTTAACTTTTTTTTATTTTTTGTAAAAAGTGGTCTGCTTAATCTTTCTCTTTGGACATCCTTTGGGTTTAATTTTAGTTTTGAATTTGAAGTTTTTATTTGATTGATTTGAATAGGGCTCATTATTAGACCGAATTTGTTCTTCAGGTTCATCTAGTTCAATTGTACTAAGCCCAATACTCTCATGTTCAAAAAGAGAAATTCCATTTCTTGCATTGCTTTCTATTACTTTTAATTCCTCTGCATATTTATTGAAGGTTTGCATTCCATAATTAGACAAAATATCTGCAATATTTTTAGTTATCGCCAGTGCCATATTAAATTTTTCCCTATTTGATATTTTGTTGGGACAATCAAATTCGTCAGTAAAAGTTTCATCTTCAATAATAAATCATCTTCTATAAATCTTTTTAGCGAAATTTCCTTAATAATTAGAATCTTAGCCTGAACAACTTTATCTCTAATCCCAATTAGTCTAATCTCTTTCTTATCCGCAACATATTGTATTCTCCTATTTTCCACCCCTAGTCATGGATACCCCTGAGAAAACTTCCCACAACCTAACTCCTGATCGTCAATGTCTATGTTTACATCATCTGTATCCATACTTAGTGCATTTTCAATTGAAATAATATATCTTGCACGAAAGTAAGTTTTTGAAAATTATTATATTTTCTTATCATAAGAATATGACAACATGGTGCATTAAAAGAATTCCAAAATGAACAAGAACATGTTTTCACCAATGTATTATAAAATTTTGATATTTTGCTATCAAAACATTTTCCTCAATGCCATTATTTTTAATTCTCATTTCTTGATAATTGATATCATAATTAGGATATCGATAATCGAAATTTAGGATATCCTAAATTATAAATAACATTAAAACTGTCATCTTTACATCATGGCTTTAAAAGGGTTAAATAGCCAATTGAGTATACATATCATATGTATAAATAGTCAATTGCATATACATACTGTATGTATAAATAGCCACTTTGTTATATTTGTACTAGCTGATAAGCCCGAAGTTGCTTGGGCAAAAAGTAAAGATAGTAAAGATTAAGATTATTAGATTATAGACAATCTTACTCGTTTTCACTGGGTGCAAGAATTAGGTCCCCCTCTTCCGAGACTAATTAGAGAATTTTTAGATGGGTCTAAAAATATGCTCGATTTCTTGCAAAAATGCAAAACACCACATCTAAAATAGTACAGTAGAAGATAAGTTCTTCAGGGTAATCCTTAACCGTCTTCCTCTCCACCCACAGAGGAATTTCAAAAAATCCCTTCTTAGTGTACATTGGCATGGCATATCCTAACTGTGTACCAAATTTCAGCTTTCGACTCCTAACTGTTTGGGCTCTGCACTTATTATTATCAACCCATCTCGATTATATTATCAGATTTATTAAATTGAATATCTTATTGTTGAAATGCCTTGAATCTCAAATAAATTGTTATTAAGTAAGGTTTTAAATTGAAATAATTAGATATATTTTTAAATAAAATGTTCAAAATAAAGTTTGCGAGACCTCTTCTGAGGAACAAGAGGCACACCGATTCGACTTGCTCCAGGGCACTGAATATGTAGCTACGCCACTGCTTTGAATGCCATGTTAAATGCTCATTTATTCTTTACATTAGTCTTTTATATTAATTTCTTATTGTATTTGGTATTAAACACTATATTTATTCTCTATAAAATGTGTTTTTGGAGTGTATAGAACGAATTAATTGGATTTACATTGATTCATATGGAAATAATTGCCTTGGTTTTCATTGGTTTCGGATTTCGCCGATTGTTTTCAGAAGGATTATTGACGAAAACGAAGGTATCACTGTATAACTATTATATGATGACAAATAAATCTAAACTAGACAAATAAATTCTTTACACAAACTTCCGTACAAAATATTTGCTTGGATAATATGCAAATGTGCATTTGTCAAAAATGTATTGTTCTTAACTCGTAATCACATAGTTTTTTTTACATGATTGGATGCATAAGACAGCAATTTTTTACTGATTTTTTGCAAATAATTATGCTGTGTATAATTGCCTCAAATTTGATGTTTTTTTAATCTGTCTTCTCTGCATGTGTCAAATTTTAATATAATATATTGTTCTGTAAACAAAACACTACCTCATAAACAATGTCCTTGATTGGGCTCTTGTAGGGTGCCCTTGAAACTTTGTGATAGTGTGGGTTATTGTGAAATGAGTTGACTGGAAATAAATGACAAGAGTGTTGAGATGTTTCTTGGAAAGATCAGAAAATGATTTGTATTTTTCGGGCACAAAATAAAGCTGCAAAAACATTAAATTATTGAAGGTCATAGTGCTCCAGGCTATAATACAGAGACAAGCATTCAAGGTTGTAGGAACTTGAAGACTCTCATTTCATTATATCGTGCATAGCTGAGAAACATCTATGACATCATGACTACCTCTTGCAACAATTGTGTAAGTGTGAGGCTCCAGAAATGTCCCAGAACCACACTAAAATTTAAAAATCAATAAATTTGTTAATATTATAAAACAAAAATTTTTGTGTCCATTAAAAGAAATATTAAATTTAATAGTAAAAAAAAAAACATCTTTTCTCAGAAATTATACTAGAGGTTACTAAAGTGGTCGATATAATATTATTGGGGGGGTCAATTGGGAGTCGATGGAAAAATTGAAACTAAAAGTCACAAATATAACTATACGTATTATTATATTGCTTCAATGAATTTGATAGTACAGCTACCCGTCAATGTTTAGAATGGCTATGAATCAAGTCGCACAGGTCGGACAGAAATTGTCAAATCCGTGCTCCGGTTCATGAACTGCAAAATCATAAGAACTGCATTTTTTTATTTAGCGGACTTAATTGTAAAATTCAATGATGTTCAAACAAGGCTCCAGGTAAAGATGCAATTATTCAGGCTCAGACAGTTCTTTTAGGCTTCCAGGTTAAATTAAATTTGCTTAAGTCTTCATTGTTATGTAAAGAGATTTTCAGTACTTTCCAAGTCTAGGACAATTTCAAATAAAAAAATGAAGACTTGGAAATATATACAAATCATCTTCAAAAATTGAGTGGTGATTTTAAAATGTGTTTTGTAGATTTAGAAAATATTGATATCCCAGAATGGATTATGGCACCATTTTCCGCTCAAATTGAAAACAAGCTTGCAAAATGAACTTATTGAACTACTATCTGACATTGAAGCAAAAATGCTTTTTAAAAATTTAACTTTGAGCGATTTCTGGATGAATATAACTAGAGCGGGCTTATAAGTATTTACTAACGATTCCTCCAACTTCCATCAAACCTAAACGCGTTTTCTCAGCAGCTGCATATATGTGCAGCAAATTGAGAATCAGACTTGGTGATGAGACACTGGATGCGTTGTTATTTCTCAGATCATATTTTCGCAGTTCAAATTAGAATGTTCCTATTAGATTAGTTTTCTTGATATTTAAGAAAAATGTGACTGATTAATATTATTTTTAAATACTTTATGCTAAGAAACTTACTTTACCTACTTACTAGGTTGATATACGAAAGTACAGTAGAGCGTCGATTATCTGAATCAATTGGGGACTGGGGTTGTTCGGAAGATCGATGTTTCGGATAACCGATTATGTACGAAAAAATATATTAACCTATCCCATCTTGACATTTTTCTCCGTTGCGTGTCGCTTCGCGTTGAATTTTCGTCGATGTTAAGCCTAACGAATACTATTGTATCATTAAAAATTATTTTTTTATTTTGTACAATAAATATATTGAAAAATTTTAAACAATAAAAAATTATACTTCAGAAGTTAATTTAGGATCAAAAACATAAAATATTTGAGTAGTCCAAGACATAGCCAAAGATTGCAGCGCCACAGCACTGGCGAAAATTTAAATTTGCCGACTGGAATTCTTTCGGATGATTGACTTTCGGATAATTGACGCTCTACTGTAGTCTATTTAGTCGATGTTAAGAGAGATTTTTGTTAATTTTCAACGTTTATTTGCATAGTTTGTTACATAAAGGTTTTTTCAATTTATGTGAGTTTAAAGAGATCTCAGTGATGCTTAAAAAACAATAAATTTAACATGAAGACTGAGTGATTTTAAGTCTGGTTAGTCTGACTCTAAGTCTGATTAGTTAGAGTGATTAAATTAGCTAGGTGTATACGGTAAAATACGTTGATTTTTGTCTAAATTTTGATTTGTTGATTTCTGTAAGACTTTCTTATTTTTTATTAACCCTCAATACCGAAATAATCCCGGGATTGACTAAGTATAATCCCGAAATCCCGGGATTAGAAATAAGGACCGGGATCAAATTCCCTAATTGGCACCTATCTCCCATTCTGACATTAAGTGCAACTCGGCGACCTCACATAAGGCCTCTGTGATGTCATTTTTGATGACATCAGAGCAGGAAATCACCATCTTATGCATGTGATTGTGTGACAATAAAGAAAAATTGTATGCAATTGCATGTGTAATGTAGTGATTTTTTGAGGGCCTGCAATAAGCAGAAAAAATTTTATCAAAGGAAATTTTTACACAGATGGATAGCATGTAACATAAGTAACATTGTAAAAACAGCTAAGTAAGTTGATTTGGTAAAAAATGCCCATGAAAAAACTAATAAGGTACAGAAAATTACCACTACCTCCTGATCACAGGTTAAATAGGAACACTTTCATGCTATGTTATTTGTTTCTAAACTTCAAAAATAGATTTCCAGATGTTACTCAATAGCAAAATAAAGTACCCAATAAGAATTATGTTATCTGAGATTTTTGTATTGTAATAGTATCAATAAACTATTTTTGTTTTCTGTTTATCTTAAAAGCAAGATAAGCAATGACCTGATACCTTTGAAACTAAATTTAATCTTCAATAAAGACAAGTATCTACATTATTATTTATCACTAAGCAACAGAAATTAAAAACTTACTGCTACATTTGAAATCAGTAAGTTATTACGATATAAAACACATCTCCTTGGTGTTTTTATGTTCTCATGTCCATCAGGGAAAACTAAATTCTAAGGACAAAAATTAGTTTTTTTAGAAAATTCATTATTCTCAATATTAGATTGTCAACCTCTCCTAAATAATGAATGGTAATTATGAGCAGGTTATCACCAATATTCAATTTATTACAGAATTTTGACTGCAAGAAACAATTGTCTAGTTTTTTTCATTTGTAAGTTTGAAAATTGGATGTTTTGTGAGTGACTATTGCTTTGAAATGTTATAGAAAATCAAGAGTCGCAGCAGTGACTCCAAGTAAAAAGTCTCTGACTGACTATATATACAGGAATTGACCTCCAATTTTCGGGGGTCAATTTCGCCATCCCCAAACACCTGAAGTAATTCTGAATATATCATTCGAAAGAAAATTGTTTTATTAGGTAGTGTGCAAAATTTGAAGATTTTCTATAAAGCAGTGGCCAAAATAAAAGCAATTGAAAGTGCAAAAATTGCCAAAAAAGCTGCATTTTCTCCTCCTCCTTCATCCAACACTGCAGAAGCTCTTAGAGAAAAACTACTGGGTCTACAAAGCTCAAATTTTAAACTTAAGCCTTCCTCATTATCAGAGAGGTGCTCGTGAAACTTCTAAGTCAATAGGTCAAACTTCACAGGGATTTCTTGTATAGCTAATTCAGTTTTATGGCTTAATTTTGTGCTTATAAAGATAAAATTACATGAAAACAGATGAATTTTATTCAAAATGTTACCCAGAATTACAAAAGCTCAAATGTATGCAAATTAAAACTTTCATGACACTTTTTCTAAATGGCATATTGAAAGTGTCAGTCGGTGGCACGTTTGATTGGCATTGCGTTTGGTCAGCGCCAACTGATCTTGATGTAATAATACAATTATTAAACAAAAACATCTGAGTTGTAAAAAAAATTTTGCCAAGTAAAAATTTATGACAATTTAGACAATTGTAAAATTTTTCTTAGTTTTTCTTTAGTAAAGATAAGCTTGCTGCTTGGAAGTTCCCACTAGATTTTTACCTGTATTGATCTTACATTTTGCCTTTAAGTTCATTGCTAAGAAAAATTTGACCACTGTCTAAATTGCCATAAATTTTTACTTGGCGAAATTTTTTTATGTCTCACAAGTCAAATGTTTTTGTTTGGATTTGAATTACAATAATTAGAGAAGTTAACAATCACTTGATTTTTGAAAATAGGATATAATATAGAAACACTCACAAGCAAACTTCTAATTTGCGTTTCTCTAAGTTATTGGCTCCTTTAAAGACTTGGAATGTACTTAGTTTCACACCTTCCTTATGTCTTTCAGCAATATTTTATTAAAAACAAATATTTTCAGCCTTACATATTGCTGGAAAATATAGGGATGATGTGAAATTAATTATTGTTAAGTTTCAGCTTTGAACGACACATCACTTACGATATTCATAAAAGAATAAAATAATCAAAGTATTTCTTTTAGGACACGGTCATATTGAAGAACACTCCATCCATCAACAGGTTGTTGTGGGAAATAAAACATGTAGTTCGCATCGTTCCCATCACTTTTCCAAATGGCCTTCCCAAGGAAGGTGATTACACCGGCACTTATCTGAAAAGGAACGGAGAATTCATCATTTCGCCAAAATTGAAAGTAGATCCTCAGCTCTTACTGGTGGATCCCGAAAAAGAAAAGAAAAAACTGGATGGTAAAACGATTCTAAGTGAATGTAGGAGGAATTGGGCCATCTGAAATAAAACGTTAAAAACTCATATTTAAGATCAAATACTAGAATCTGTCTTTGAGAAATTTCTCATCTCTGAAAAACAGCCGTTTATGATTATTTGTTTTTAGATAAATAAAATATGTAATAAGAAATATACAGATTTATAAAATTATTATGTATAAACTGACATTCAGGCTGATAATTAATAATACAAAAACAATTGTTTGCCACAATGTAAATAGAACATGTGTAGTATGGAGTTGTAACCCAACTCCATACTACACGTTCGATATGGTGGACCAGAAATCAGTTAACCAATCTATATTTTGACCGGTTGAAACAGCTGCATGTTGCAACTATTGAGAAATGTAATGCTGAATAGTAAAACACTCCAAAAATCCTTAAAAATTGCATTAACCAAATAGTTTTAATGCAATTTTTTAGATCTTTTAGAGTTTCTTAGTCACTTTACTAGAAAAACTGAATTATAACAACCCAGTTATAATGTGCCAGTACACATCAAACAGTGCATTGTGGTTCACTGACGTGTTTCGATATTCACCGATCGATGTACAGTACATTGTACTCATCGGGCCACGGATGTGGCTACCTCCGTGGTTACACAATTAACACCATTTTTATTATTCGTCTTTATTAACCCAAGATTATTTTGACAAAATAAGTCTGCAAATGCCAATATACTCAAATTTTTGTTTTAAATTCCACGACTTTCTCTGACCCTTGTGTATGGCACATTGACAAAGAAAAACATTTACTATTCACATATGTATAGCTTCTTCAACTTTTTAATTAGTTATTTTTTCTAATTAACAGTTACATGTTTTTTATAATTGCTGAATTATTAAAACTAAAATGTTTTATTAAATTAGTTTATCCTGTTAGTAATCCACAATCAAATTTATATGACTGAAAAAAGAAATAAAAGCCATTATTTATTATTCATTAACAAATCCTGTGTAATCCACATATAAAAGTATACGGGTATCCCTTGATTAACATAGTTAATTAAAATCAGCACATAAAATCAAGTTAGTTTCAGGTAGCAGGTAATTTCCTATAAGCAATAAAATGTTCTTAAAATTGTCAGGCAGAATATAAGACACTATTAGTTGGATATTGGTGAAGTTTTCAGTGTCTAATTGTAGAATCAAAACAAATATATGAATAATAAACATTTTTGTAACTTTTTCTGGGTTCTTCGGGTTTACTAAATTTGAAAAATAAGCTGGATCTTCCAGAATCATTCATAAATATAAATTTGAACATTAAGATGGACTTTGAGTAAAGCGTACTTATGTGCATGCACTCTCCGTGTCAACTTTATATACAATGGAACACTAAATATCATTGAGAATTTTTAGAAGGGTCTAAAAATATGTTTGATTTCCCACATAAATGCAAGAAAGGCATCTAAAATAGTACAGTAGAAGCCAAGTTCTTTGGGTAATCCTTAACCCTTTCCCTCTCCCCCACGGTGGGAATTTCAAAAAATTACTTCTTAATGTGCATTCTCATGATGTATCCCAACTGTGTACCAAATTTCAACTTTCAACTCCTAACTGTTTGGGTTCTGCACTTATTATCATTATCAACCCATCTCAATTATATTATAAGATAAGGAAGGCAGTTAAGTATCTCAGAATGGATAGATTGTTCAAGTGTTACATTGCCTTCTCCCATCAATCTGGCAAGGAGGTATACTTCCCAGGAAGCCTTTCTATAAGAAACTGACCCTATTTAGATGTAAGTAAAGAAAACCTGGAAACTCCATCCTGTTGGCAAGATGCAAACCTGTGACCAACTACTGGTGTTTTATTCACTCGGCTATTGATGGGCTAAGCACATAACGAAGCCGGTATGAACTATTGGGGCCCAGACCCAGCTTGTGTTTTAAAATTTCGAGTAATTTCAAAAAATAATGTTTTAATGTGTGCTGGCCACTAGTTTGGTTTGCCCTCTCTATTGACTCAGGATGCTCCAATTGCAAAGAAAACAATACTCAAGATACGTCAAACAAGAATTCCTTTAATTTTTTACACAAAGTCTAAAACAGTGTTTCTCAACCTCTAACGAATCGTTGCCCCCTTCACTTCAAAATTCCGATGCCGAGGACCAAGACTAACGCCAACTTCGTACTGCATTGAATAGACTAGTGACTAGTATAATATTATTTGTTTAATTATTGTATGATATAACGAATAAAATATCTAATTATTCTTAATATAATGTTTTACTATATCGCCCAGAAAATTGTTTTTCACCCCCCAAAATATAAATTGTTACTAATCACCCCCTCAACATAGAAAAACGCCCACATGGGGGCGATATCGCCCCCGTTGAGAAACACTGTTCTAAAAGATACATTAACAAAGCTAGGACTTCACTGGCCATACGGTCGATCTCGTCCTCGTCCGCTTGCAAGATCCAAAAGGTGGTGTTACAAACTCTTTCTCCATTCTTTTAACAAGCATCTAGCCTCCAAGCAAGCATTAGTTCTAAATTATGCCGCTACGGTGAACACCACCAATGGCAAGAACTGGATTTGTGTCAGTTTCGTTTTTGGTTGGCAGTGACAAAATACAGGGTGTATCTAAATTGGTATCCATAAATGTAGAGATGTGTTCCTGACACCGAAACATTACAAAAAGTTCATATGAATTTGGGTCTGAAAATCCTTTATTAGAGAGTTACGAAAGGAATTCCCTGTAATGACCCCTGATTATGTAAATCCCTTCAAACTTGCATTTATATCCACTTTCTTCTTTACAGTTGGTCATGGAATTTGTTTTGTTTTGCTTGATTGTCTTCATTTTTTTCTGTTTTGTGTTATTAAGAGTAACTTCCATAACATTACCAGATGATGTACAGTACTACCTACTGTCAATGTTCTGAGGGAATGTATCCAAAATGGTTTGATCAAATTTGAAACACTCCAGGAACTTTCAACAGAGTACTGCAAAGCATGGCATGCAGGCTTGGGATGCATCAAAGCAGGAGGAAGTCACTTTGAGCAACTTTTGTAAATCTATGTTGTTAAATGCCTCACGTGTACCATTAACAATAACCCTATAACTTCCTAACAAAGGATTTTCAGACCATGTTCCTATGAACTTTTTGTAATGTTTCGGTGTCAGGAACACATCTCTACATTTATGGACACCAATTTAGATACATCCCGTATTTTGTTGATATGCAGTGGATTGTCCGTCGTATGAAATGTGGCGAGTATAATTTGAAATATAATCGTAAGCAAAGTTTAAATAGACCTATTAATGCTAAGCATATAAAGGACTACAACAGGAATGATAAAGATATTAAATTATTTATAGTTTGTGTTCGGGTAAATATAAAAAAGAAGAAATATTGTCACACTTCGGCAAGATAACATATTACATATTTATATAAAAACTTTTTCCTAGGAAACTAATGAATAACGATAAATGTATACTTGAATTGTTAACTTCTGTAATTTATATATTTGGAATTTGATGGTATTAAAATTTAATTATTTGTACTACTAATTTGATTTGGTATTTTCTTATATATTTAACTAGATTTTTTGTAGTAATTTGTTTTCTACTAATATTATTTTATCTTCAGTCTCAAATCTTATATTATTTCAATGGAAATCATGAATATAGAGGTTAAGTTCTAATGGGATGGAAGAATGCTAAGTAGTAGTAAAATAGCTAAAGTGATCAGACATACTGATTTTAGAGATTGTGTTCTGATTTCAAATATGTACTGAATTATATTACAGTAGAGCGTCGTTTATCCGAAAGCTGGTTATCCGAAACGTCCGTTATCCAAAAGCATTCCAGTTGGCAAATTTAAATTTTCGCTAGTGCTGTGGCACTGCAATCTTCGGCTATTTCTCGGGCTACTCAAATATTTTACATTTTTTATACTAAATTAACATCTGAAGTATAATTTTTTATTGTTTTTATATTTTTTAATAAATTTATTTTGTTTGTACAAAATAAAAAAATAATTTTTAACGATACAATAGTCTTCGTTAGGCTTAACATCGATGAAAATTCAACACAAAGCGACACGCAACGGAGAGAAATTTCAACATGGGATAAATTAATATATTTTTTCGTACATGATTCGTTATCCGAACCACCCCAGTCCCCAATTGATTTGGATAAACGACGCTCTACTGTATTAAGAATTTATTAAGAAAACAATTTCAAATAGTTTCCCCTATCAAACATTAAGTCCCCTCCACCTATAATTGCTGTTAGTGAGAGGAGATTTTAATCTTAAACTCTATCTTTTCTCTATAACTATCCTTAGTCTCCTTTCCAAAATAATGTTATCTAGGCAATATTATGGTTATGTATGTCATGCGAGTAATGAATTTTTAATTATTGCAAACAATAATGTTTTTTTAAGCTATATACTTATGCATATTACAGAACGTTCAATTACTAATGATAATAATAGCACTTCTCTCATTGGGAGAATATCAAATTTTAAGTCTCCCTGTTTTATTTTACATAATCTTACAGCATTTTTAAGCAAGGTGGACACCTCGCTTATCCATAAATTTAGCTAATAATTTCAAACAAAACATTTATAATTTATAATTATGAACAGAAAACACAAGTATTGTACCGGTATATCACAAATTGTACTGTTTAAACTTTGTCCATGTGTATATTTTAAACCACACAACATTCCATTTTATTTAATATATAACGAGTTCAACAATGTAGATAATTAATGATAAAGTGAAATAGTACGTTTATCATACTGTCTACTTGGACACGACTTATTATTAGGACCTTATACTGGTGTTTTTGGATATTGACACAGGAAAAATTACTACAGGTGATGTAATAAAGAAATTTTGTTTTTCTGATTCATATCTCATCTTTGTGTCAATATCTAAAAACAACAGTATAAGGTCCTAATAATAAGTTGTGTCCGAGTAGACAATTAATGATAATTAGAATTAAGGACTAAGGCAACTATACATACTATTTCACTCTTCGGATTGGGCAAAAGGCTGATGTTGCATATGAAAATCATTTATAAGTAATTAAAAATTTTCATGCTAAATCTGAAATTTTCCATTTTGAAGTATTTTTTGGTGTTCGTTACTCGAAGTTTATCCTCGACCGAAATTTTTGAGCCTTAAGAAAATTCATTCCAAAGTCGTCATCATAAATAATTTTAACATTTTTGAATGTCAAAAAGTCCGTTAATTTCTGTTTATGCTAAAAATGAAAATAATCATTTGTGGCACTGACGTCAATTTTATTTCTATTAATTGACAACATATTGCATCAAGTTTATAATTGCATATGCTATCCTATGATGACAACATGTGCTTAAATTAAAATGTTCTTTTAATCTGAAATATTTTTATGTTAAGTTACAATTTTAGTATTGTATGGTAAGCCTATTTAATTATATTACATATGTAAGATGCCAACTTTTAGGGGCAATAAGTTTATTGCGTGTCAGAAAAGCCTAGGGACTGATCGTATGTGGGTGGTAGTGGCGAGGCAAAAACGGCAAGGGTCTTACAAAAACCATTTATTTTAACATTAAAATTAACTTACGTAATATCAGAATGATGATGCGATCTACGTCGACTTGTGTTGGGGAAGTTCCAGATGTCGGATGTTGAACAAGGTTTAGTAACACTTGAGATGGCTCCGGGGAACTAGTGGACGTGGATCCGTAGGACGAATGGGGAGACTCTGTCGGGTGATGCAGAGGGACGGACTGGGTTCCTCTGCATCACCCTGGGTCACTTACGAGCACACTTGGCTGGAGGAGAACTCCCTTTTCTTTGAGATTCTGAAATTTTATATGATTTCCCCTAGAGTTTTCCCGTTTTGATTGGTCCTGTGTCCCTTCTCCCTGATCCCAATTGGTCATTCTTTTGTCTCCAGATGAAATTGAGACAGATTCGGGTTGCGGAAGAGATCTGAGAGGTGTTGATGGAGCTTTGAAGTCTGTGTTCGTATTTTACTTCGTTATTGTCTTTCTCAGATGTTTTTGAACTTAACTGATTTTCCAGATGTTTTTGCAGCTGTGCACCCCAAATGGTTTAGGACAGTGTTTCTCAATGGGGGCGATATGGCCCCCATGTGGGCGTTTTTCTATGTTGAGGGGGCGATTAGTAACAATTTATATTTTGGGGGGTGAAAAACAATTTTCTGGGCGATATAGTAAAACATTATATTAAGAATAATTAGATATTTTATTCGTTATATTGTACAATAATTAAACAAATAACATTATACTAGTCACTAGTCTATTCGATGCAGTACAAATTTGGCATTAGCCTTGGCCTTGGGCATTGGAATTTTGAAGTGAAGGGAGCAACAATTCGTTAGAGTTTGAGAAACACTGGTTTAGGACCTATGTGACATAACAGATGTCCTTTTGGTCATTAGCCCCCTTTTCCTTGATTGTTTACACCCAAACACTTGTATACAAGAACCCTGACAAAGCTCCCTCTCCTCCTGTCTATATTCCCCTCCATCATTCATCACCACACCGTGTTTGTTTTAAGATGAGTATGTAGTTTTCCTTTGTTTGGTTTCTCATCTTAGGAATTTTTATAATTAATCAAAATTTCAACACGATTTTAGGAACCTCAGACAGTTTGGAAAATTCACGTAGTTATTAACTGGTTCTTAAATTAGAGTAACCATCCATGGGCAATGGCTAGCTGTTTTATAAACGTTAATTCAGCAGCAAGAGCTTCGGAGATAGAAGAATAGATAGCAATAGATGACCAAACTGAGGACGTGCAACAGATCCCTATTAACTGTAACCCACACTTAAGATCTTTGTATTCTTCTACCCCTAAGTTCTTGCTGCTAAATTAAGGTTCATAAATTATAGTTTTATTTTGTGCACAATAATTTTTGGGGAAATTTTGTGTTGCTTGGGAGAAATTTTGCATCCTGGAAATATTCTGCACTCCTTTTCATATGTTTCTTTGCACCACATTATCTCTTGTTGTCTGCAGGCAGCTACACTTGCTTGGCCATACTGTGAGAAAAAAAATCAATAAGGCAGCTAAGGAAACAAGTTCTATGACTTTTTCCATACAATAATGAAAATCCCCGACTTTCCAGGTGAGTAGGAACCCCTATTACGGCACCGTTTTCTTCCACCATCTAGTTAGGTTGTCAGACATTCCGGTAAAAGCTTATTAAACCATTCACCGGTGCATCGGTTGTGGCCAAAACCAATGCACATCAGAATGTACCCAATTTTAACCAGTCTTAAATTGTTTCTCTGTTAACCGATTTTTGGGCTAAACCATAAAATAAAAATCCAATGATCATATTTTGCAAAAGTATTAATTTCAATGGACAGAGGACTATTTTAAATTACATAAATCTAAAAAGTAGTTGAAAATCTGTATAGAAATTTGCCGAGTTTAATTAAACAAAAATATATTTTTGTCAATCTTGTTCATCTCAATCTTTCTGTAAAATATTTTTGTGTAAATTTTGACAAATTTGTAACTTATTCTGTTGAACTAACTGGAAAAGCCAGCTCTGTGAGGCAAAATTTTGGAAACTGAAAATTATTGTACTTCAGATTGAGTTCATTTAGTGAAGTTCACGTTGCTCAATTCTGTTATTTCCTCCCTGGCATTATTGGTGGTGCCACTTTTTCTTGATTTGGCTGTTTTCTCTCTGTTGCCAGCTCCCTCTTAATCTAAATTTGAGACAGACCAAAGCAAGCAGACTTGGTTACACAATAACACCAACAATTTATGTCAACAACTGTCTCCTCTCTGCCTAACTTCACCAATCAGGCAACAGGTAAGTATAACTTGCATTTATTATTAATATGTGCATATATACGAGGAGGGACCAAAAAAAAACCGAACTGAGAGTGTGCTGCCATTCGTAGACATAGTAGAGAGTTCTCCTGTTACACGGGGTTAGTAGAGACCTTCACGAAACAGCTGTGCAAACGACGTCAGTTTGTAGGTTTATGTTCGAGCGTAGTGTTGTGTTTCTCTTACTGTTATTTCGTTCTGCCTGCGAAGTTCTGGGAGTCCTTCAACACCTTGAAACGATGAAAACGTTGAAAAAAATCTGCCAAAAAAGTGTTAAGATGTCTGCGAGAGGATGTGCAAAGGAAATGCCCGGAACTTTGGCGATCAGGTGACTGGTTCCTTCATCACGACAATGCCCCCACACACACATGACCTTACGAGTGACTTGCTATTTGGCCTTTCGTTTCCCACCCTCCGTATTCACCAGACCTAGCCCCGTGCAACTTTTTACTGTTTCCGAGAATGAAGAAAAATCTAAAAGGGAAGAGTTTTGATGACGTGGAGGCAGTAAAAACAGCTTCGCTAAGGGCACTGGACGATATCAAGGTTGAACAGTTCCAGAGATGCTTCAAACAGAGGGGAAAAAGACTTCACAAGTGCATCGCATCTAATGGAGAGTACTTTGGAGGTGACTGAAGAAATTTTGTATAAAAGTTAATAAAGTTTTTATTAAGGATGCACCAATTAATCGGTAAGTAATCAGTAATCGGCCATATCGGCCATTTTCCTGATTAATCAGTATAGGCTTTTTCCCCGATTAATCGGTTTTAATAATCGGCCAATTTTGCATTTTAATATTTTTGTTAGAATGTTACGTATAAGGCTAGTAATAAAAAATAATAAATTTCTCTTATATATTTATTATTTATTATATGACAATCTNGTAATACAAAAATATGAGAATTCTGCCATTTTCAGGGCTCTTAAATGTTACCTCCAGCTCTGAAAATTCTTTCACTTTCAATGGAAGATGCTGGGAGACATATATTTTATAGCTATTTTGCTCAAATTAGGAAAAAATTCTTTTTAACTTCTCCATCACAAAAATGGGTCTCTGTGTCTTTGTATAAGAGGCAAATGTAAATATTTTTCTAATTCTTGAGCGAAACGTTTGTTTGTTTCATTTTTTCTTCCTTTTTAAAAATACGCTCTTATTCATTCTTTCGTTTACCAGAAGCTAATTCATCAGATAAATTAGAAAACTCAGAGATTATCCTCCATCTTGATCATCTCCAGAAGTAGAAGCTTCAGAATTTAAATCTTGAGATTTTGAATTATAAACATAATCTGATCTATCGATTGTCCATCTTTTTATTTTGTTGATATATCATTGATATTCCACAATTTTTCTTCTCCATTAATTGAGTTAAAGTAGCTTGTATTTGGATATGAGTTTTTGTTGTTACTAATGAACATCCAGCTTCTTTCGTTTCGGAACTTTCTCTTTTCATCTTTTAAATTTATTTTTAAATAATTTCATGATGACATTTTTCCAGATGATTTATCATGTTTATGGTGATGACAGTTTTAGCATTTTTTCCATCTCTCGGAATAAAAGACTGGCATAAATTGCACTTGGAAAACTTTTCGTTTTTATCTTTCTTAAAAAATTTCCAAGCAATACTGGAAGCCATGAGGGGTTTGGGTTTGGATATTAATTAAAATTAAAAAGTTTATCATTTTAGTAATAATTTAGCGTTTTAATTTAATACATGAATCTGAAAAAAATAACTTCATATTGAAAATTATTTTTATAACAAATTGTTATAAATTTATTTTTATCGTATGAAATTTTATATTTTTATTAAGAACTAGCTGCAAGGACCCGCTTCACTGGGTTTTTATTTGTGGGCAAAAAGTAACGATAGTGAAGATTAAGATAATTACATTATAGCCAATCTTACCCGTTTTCACAGAATGCAAGAATTAGGTCCCCCGTTTCCAGACTAATTAGAGACCTGATCCCGATTCTATTTCTGAACATCTCCTGTTCACGTCCAGTCAAACAAACTATTTTCAACATTTCTGGAACATTTACAATCGTTCTATAATCAAACCAATATTCGAATGTTGTTCAAATTAAATTCGAAAACTGTTCGAATTAAATTCGAACAAATTCGAACATAACATTCGAAATAGAAAACCACTTTCAGCCCCATATCTCCCGCACCCTTATAGCTATCGAGACACAACCCCCATAGTGCACGAATGGAGACTTGGAGCTCCTACCACATACAAACACCATTCACGTGCGATGTGTAGTTTTGGCGGAAAAGTGAAATATAGGGACATACACGCCCATTTTTATATATATATATATATATAGATATAAAATTTCATACAATAACAATCATAAATTATTGACACTAATCAGCCGATAATGCGTGACCGATTAATCGGATGTTTTGCTTATCGGTGCATCCTTAGTTTTTATACAAAAAATCTGGTTATTTTTGGGTCCCCCATGTACTGTACATAACACTACATAATAGGTTTATCTTCCTTTATATATAGATATAAAATTTCATACAATAACAATCATAAATTATTGACACTAATCAGCCGATAATGCGTGACCGATTAATCGGATGTTTTGCTTATCGGTGCATCCTTAGTTTTTATACAAAAAATCTGGTTATTTTTGGGTCCCCCATGTACTGTACATAACACTACATAATAGGTTTATCTTCCTTCTTAACTTGAAATAAACTGTCATATTAATTAAAAATACAAGTTTACTCAAACATCTAAAACACACTGCTGTTAGTCAGAAAGTGTAAGATCCATCCAGGACTTCTATTCCTGTATGAAAAATAAATTATTTGGATTACGGGATCAAATCCAATTATATCAGCAAAGATGTAACCATAAATTTGAGTGGTCATCTGCATCGCCGACAACTTGTGCAGACAGCATAAGTAGGCTATCATAAAAATGCAATAGTCCAAGATCACTAGCTATACATTATTGTGAAAAGAACTGCTATATTGGTATGGCAGCTCCTTGCATATTGTAAACCTGTGGCACACATCACAATATTTAATAAAAAAGAAAAGACCGAACAAGAACAAGTATTAAATTTTCATTATTCATCTCGTGACTGTCCGTGTAGCCTAGTTAGTTATTTGTGTCTGATGTGCCTGTTTTCTGCTTTATCTAGTGTTCACCTACTTATGACTTACTGCTGTCTACTTTTAAACTTGAGAGCAGAAGAGCATTAATATGGAAAATGCTCCCCTTGCCTATATGTGGCTACATCTCTGATCAGTAATTTTCAACCTGTCTTTCATAACACTCCAGTTATTACAAAATCCCCAAAAATCAGATGTATCCAAAACAGCTGGCTTAGATTTATTTCACTTTGGAAGGAGGTGAAAAACCACCAACTTTCATAAAGTTTTCTTTAGAAAATTTATTTATGACAAAAATATACTGCACGATTTCAAATTATTGTTGCGCAGTAGAAAGATTTGCATTGTGTTGGTTCTTAAGAACTATAGAACTGCTGTGCCTATGATCCTATGCTCCTATGATCTAATGCCCACATCAGACGATGCTGCACATTATGTAGAATCTTGGCAAGATAAAGTTTTATATATTTTAAAAAACGATAAATTGTTTGTGCAAATATCTAAACAACAAATAGAAACATACATCCATAATAAATGAAACAAATTTATTATAACCTAATTTTACTATACATAAAATTATTTCCAAATTACATAACCAGATAAAAAGGATGATTGTATAAAGTGCATAATTTAATAAAAACCTTTGTCAGACATTTAATATGCAATTAAAGAATCGGTTAATTTAATAAACTCAAGATTTTGATAAGACAATTTTATTTAATGACGAGACAATTCCACTTTTTCAAGTCTTTTCAAAATAATTGGCTCTATTTCTGATGCTAATTTTTTAAGATGGAATTGAATACATTTTTGTCTATCAAAAAAAGTAAAGAAAGCTTTTTCTACAACTAATAATATAAAGTTTTGGTCAAAAGCATTTAACGTAAATGGAATGTTTTATACACGAGTGTTCCCTTGTGCCAAAGTGATGAAAATTCAAACTTAGAGCAAATTCCTATTCTGCCAATCTAAGCGATACAACCGATGACAAAAAATTGCATGTGTTTACATATTTAGCAGTTTGTGCATATTTAACAATTGAGCTTTTGGTATACATTGGAATCCTAATTTAAATTACTTGTCTTTTTTCAAAATAAATTTGCAGCATGAGGCAAGTTGAAAAGTTGCATTATCAACATAGAATGGGATTCTCTGCACGATTGTCATGCGGTACCATTTTATGTTCGGCACGAAGCAAACTAACAAAAAGTTTGTTAATCTTGTTGTGTAAAGAGCAAAAGGAATGGTCCCTTGTAGAACATTAAATCAAGATTCCATTGTATATCACAACATGTTTACAACCAATAAATAATTTATACAAACTAATGCTTTATAGTATTTCACAAAAAATTACCTATATAAAGATATAGGATTAGTTTACACAACAGATGCCAGTTCGATCTCTTAAGTTGAAGTTTGTAATGCCGACTTTATCAAATTGCCTGGGAGGTTAGAAACGATTTTAATCTTCGTAAGCAAATTTGCATATATTGATATCAAAAATGCCTGCTACGTTAATATGCAAATTCCGTTCAACTAATTTTTGTTCATTTATAAATATAAAAACACTTTCGTTGATTAAGCAAAATTAGTTAACAAATATCGGATTTTGATTTTCTTATTTGAGATTTGGGGAGGAAAACATTATTTTGGCAATAAGTTAAACAAATATGACTAGTTTTATCTTTATTAAAGAGAATTATTAGCTGAACGACATCAATACTGATACAGTAGCAAGCCCTGAGTTTTAAGTCCGACAATAAGCACCCACATTTTCGAAACGAGTCATCTCGATAATACTACATAATTAGGAAACCGAGCTACTCCGTATATTTATATGCAAAATTAGGAGATGATGTCTCGTATCATATGGCAACATCCAACTTTCATAAATTATGTAGTTTATGTATTCTCGAGACTCGAAAGAACTAATTTTATTAAAGCTAATAGTATGCGAGGCAAGTCAAAGCTAGATCTGAATTTATAGATATCAAAATCAAGGGCATGGGTATAAAAAATAGATAGATTTATTGTCTTTTATTCTCAATTTGTGATAATGCATATACAGTCCAAAAGCACTAGTTTTCCAAAAAATGGTTTGAATTGGATTTACAGTTGAGTAATTTTTAAATACACAGTTATAGTATTCAACATGGAACTCTAATAATGCTGTAAATGGTAATGCTAATTTGAAATTTTGATAAATGATCACATTAGCTTGTGTTAGACATTGCAATGATTGATTGAACATATAATATCTTTAGTTTTGTAGCAAAAGCTCAGCAATTGTGTACTTTATTATATACTATACACAACCACCTCACTTTTAAGAAAATAGTCTAATTAATTAATTTCCAATATTTTAGTATAGCTTTAGTGTTTATTATATCAAGCTTAGCAAGAAGCTAAGTAGACAGTATTAATAGTCGGTTCTGACAACATGGCGCGTGGCTCTGTATATTTTGAATCGTTAGGTGTTCTTTAAAGTCGTTTATAAAGAAATCTGGAAGTTTTTGAACACATCTGAGAACAGATAATGCCTGGATGTTCAGCTTCTGGTTGTTCTAATTCTTCTGTCATAGGATATATGGTGAAACGTTTCCCGAGGGAGAAAAATTTGGGCTAAATAACTGCGCCGAGAAAAATTGGAAACCTACAAGTAATTCTTGTTTTGTGAGACAAGTTCATTTCGAACCACAAATGTGGGAAAAGCTGAGAGCTCGTGGAAAGAAGAAGAAATTAAAGCATTATGCCTTTCCAACTCTGTTTTCATTCACAGAAAACTGCCAAAAGGTATGTCCTCAACTCTTATAAAACAAGTAAAAACTGCAAAAGTTACTTCTCCAGTACACACTACTCATACTACTGTCACACCATCAACAAATTTTGAAACATATATAGAAGAAACCGCATTAACCGAAGTAATTTCTGTAAATCATGATACATTATCTAAAGAATGCACAAAGGATATATTTATATCCTAACAGAATTTAAAAAACTATATATTGGATTATGTGAAAAAATGTTAAACATCTGAACACTATCTGAACATTGAAACACAGAATTAGAAAAGGTAGATAATGAACGGATCATATCATTAGCTTTTAATAACGACCAAATATCTGCCATTAAAATAAAAACCAAATTTATGAAATGGTCTGATAAAAAGCTTTGAAATTAAGATTTCCTAGTGGATACGAGGAGTTATTAAAACAAAACATTACATTAACTCCAACCAGAACTTTACAGAGACGATTACAGAATTGAAAGCGGGAGCCCGACAGAAGTCATCGAATTATTAAAGTTTAGTGTGAAATTATCTCTAGCTTATGCAAAATGCTTGCCAATGCTCACTATTCACTAGTTAAATGTGAAGATACAAAGTCACCTTTGGCAAAAATTTTATGTTGACATAGGAAGTTTATTATTGTATTAAATCCTATACACAATTAAACATATTGCAAAATATTCTTAAAATTTTACACGCTGCTTATTTTACAAGTTATTAACTGAAAAATTTGCTGCAAACATCATAAAACTAATACTGAAGAACATTTAAGACAGTAAAGCTTTGATTTAGAATCACCATTTATTTCACCTCTGAACTTGGTACTAAGCAGGGTGCTAAATTGAAGTACCTTACAAAAACAATTATATGATGAGATCTGTATAAAAGTTTGAGCTTGTAAGTCACATGATTTGGCGATAATGTTTGCAACAAACTCATACATTTAGTAATCATACATATACCAGAAAGTTATCTAAGATTTATGTGAAGGATTTGTTCAAAAGCTCCAGTAAATAAAATTATTTGCCAGAGCTTTTGAACAATGGCATTACAGTATTTAAGAAAACACAATGTCGAGATTTGCCTGTATAACATAAACAAGCTTTAAAATATTTAGAATGCTATGCTTCAAATTTGGTTGCAGAAAGAATAAATACTGTATAACATTTTAGACAGAAATCTAATAAAATTTCTTAAATATCTATATTCAGTTGTTGATATTAGCATATTTTGAACTTAGTATCTGGTATTTGCATATTAATTCAGTTCATCAGAAGTATATGGCTGATTATGTAAACAAGATCTAATCTGACTCAAATTTATGCCACCATCCAAATATATATATATATATATATTCATGCTAGCTAAATACCTTTCACATTGACAAACAAACAACTTTTATAACAGTAGAAATTTTAAAATCAAACCATCCTCTTAGCCAGAAAATTGTCTTTAAAAAAGTAAACCAAAAGGTTATAGAGATCTATGCAGACTAATTTAAACTATAATTTTTCAATTTGTTTCTATAATAGCTAGAAATACTTGACATGGTGGAAATGAAATTTCTATTTTAACAAGCAATGAACAATGTTCTACCCATTGGTGGTGGTGACAAAATATAACCCAAATTATTATTATTATAGGCAATGGAAGGAACTCAAAATTATATACTAATACAAACGATCAAAACACAAATCCATTAAAAAATAAACACGGAGTGGCCCAAAGGTGCTTACCAACTTTAAATGCAATTTTCTCTGCAATTTGAATCATTTAAATATCAGTGTGCTGTCTTTATAATTAAAGAGAAAAGCAAATTTAATGTTAATAAGATTGCCCCTTTAATAACTATACAATGTGAAGTTACAAACAAGGAATGCTGTTTTATTGTCTGCTGCCAAGTTGGTAGATTTTGCTAAAGCTTTGGAACTTAAGTAGAATTTTGACATTTTACTTCTGCAGCTTTTAATTAATTTTTATGAATTCAGATCTAATTCCGACTTGCCTTGCAAATGAGTTTTCCATACATATAATATTGAAAGACATTTAAAATTCCCATATGAAGTTGCAGAAAGTTCAACGAGTTTGTTAATGATTGATCCTATCATCTGCATTATATAATTATTATTGAAAGTTAATCTTTAGTATTTTTGATTTATCATTATTTTACTATTTGGTATCATTAAAATTGAGTTATTGCATCACAATTTACCTGCAATTACAAGTCTATAGATTTTTTTTGGAATATTTTGGCCAACAATGTAATTGCAATGATTTTTCACAACTCTATCAATTTATTAAATTACTTGCCTCTTCAAATAAATATTTATATTCAAAAATAACAATTGTACAGTATCTTAACATGCAACAATAAATTGAAATAATATAAATAACATCACAAAAAATTTAAATATACAATATTGCCAATTAATGAATTAATTTGCCTCGTAAATAATAAAGTTATAACAAACTACAACATGCTCGCTTCTGGGAATGTTTACTCAAGTCCACGGTTTCGTCCATATATAATTCCTCCATTCGCTGTTCCATCTGCAGCCAGTTCTCCACGGCCATGTGAAATGCCTGCTCCACGTTCGTTGCATCTTTGGCGCTCGTCTCGACGTACGGACAGTTTTTGTTCTGCTGACACCATTGTTTCACTTCGTCCGTCGAAACTTCTTTGGTTTCCATATCGACTTTGTTTCCAATTATTATGAATGGGAAATTTTCGTAGTCACGAATGTCGGCATACTGTAAAAATTCCTTCTTCCACATGTTGAGATTCTGAAAACTCTTTCGGTCGTCCACCCCGTAAGTTAACATGCAGATGTCCGATCCCCTGTAGAAGGGTGTCCGTAGGCTGCGAAATCTCTCCTGTCCTGCGGTGTCCCATATCTGAAGCGTGTACCGTTCTCCTTTCACCACTATATCCTTATTGAGGAACTCTACACCGATCGTGTGACAGGCATTGGCATCGAACTGACCATTAACAAAACGGTTCATAAGACAACTCTTACCTACACCGCCATCACCTAACAGAATTACTTTTAATAATGAAGATTTTGTCGCATTATTTCCAGATCTATTATTTAAATTCACTGCCATGTTTGAATATGTTATTTAATCAATCATAAAATTTTATAGTTACATATCTGAAAAATAAAAAAACTTAATTAAATTCTCATCTGATTATTATTATTATTTCTGACAACAACAATATAATACGAATTATTTAATAAAATATTCCTAAACTCTTTATTCAATTAAATTTATAACTAAAGGATAGAGATGACGAAGTCCTTTTACAATCAAGATATGGTCTAAACAGGTCCGCAATGAGCAAAGTTACAATTGACTACAGATTTTGGAGCTTCACATTTAACAAAAAACACTCAAATGAAATTTTTTTGTTTGGCAAATTTATTCACAAAATTTGACTTACCTGAAAAACTTGCATTAAACAAAGCAAATTTTCATTTTCAATTTTTCTTACAATTGGTATTAAGATTATGCATACTTCCTATTCATTATCCAGTGAGTGTATTTATTCATTAAAACAAGGCCAAACATTTTATATGATATTGCTTACACATTGCTTTCAATTTTTAATGTTCTTAATCAATAATAAACTACAAAAACAACCACTCATACCTTTAAATGCAGTGCTAATTTTACTTTTTTTAATGTTTTCAGTCATTTTAAATGCCCTTCTTCAGGATAAAAACTGATTGTAATTTAAAAATAAGAACAAAAGCAGTCCTCTGAAACAATTTGCATTTCGAAATTTTAACACTTTAGAATCCCAACTGTTTAACTGCACGTGTCAAACTTCTATGTAGATTACAAATATAAATCAGCAAAGATGACGTATTCCAACATAAAAAATTAACGTGTTGGATTTAAATATAAATATATAAAAAATAAACAATAAGAATGATGAAAAAACATGATCATGGCAGATAATATGCATGAAATATACAATATTTCCTGCTTTCATACTTTAACATTTTAGTTCACATTCTATTAGAGCCTTCCACAAATTAGATATTGCATTGTCATCTTTATAATTTACTGTTCGCCCTCTCAAAGATGTTTTGTATATTTTTTATGCTTCTTGTATCTTCTTATGTTTTTACTTTGCACTTTTTGGATTATTTTAGCCTGACCCCAGTCTACTGAGACGGACTCTGGGTTAAAACTCATGTAAGCCGCTAATGTTGTAGAAGGGTTAGCCTTCTGGATGTTGTCCTTGTGATCTTTAATCCTTGATGTTAATGACCGACTAGTAACACCTATGTAGTACAGATCTTGCTCAATCCTACCGTCCTTGAGTAGTATTTTGCATATACCTGGAATGTGCATTGGATCTATGGGATATTTCTCATTCTGCGATAGTCCGTATATAGTAGGGTTTCTTTTGTAGATAATTTTCTTCTCTGTAGCTACTCCTATCTTTCTGTACATATTGTGTAGAGGTGTCATATATTCAACCACTTAGTATTCAGCCTATGTCCTCCTTCCTTTGACAAATGCAATTAAAATAGTTGGGATTTTAAAGCGTTAAAAATTTTGAAATGCACATTTTTCCAGAGGATAGTTTTCATTCTCATTTTTAAATAGCAATCAGTTTTTATCCTGAAGAAAGGCATTTAAAACGACCAAAAAACATTAGAAAAAGTAAAATTCACACTGCATTTAAAGGTATGAGTGGTTGTTTTTGCAGTTTATGATGAATGCAGTTTTACTGAATAGTAAATGATAAACTAACTTAAATATACAATTTAGAAATTCTTTGGGCAATTATTTTATTGTAATTCAATCATTTATATTGGATAACTGGTTCACAAATAACCTAACTTTTAATATGTTTGTAAATAAGTCAAACTGCTATTTTTGTATCTGCTAAGCTGAAACGAACTGATAATGGTATATGGCAGAGCAACTTTATACATTTTGCATTTATGGGTCATTTTATGCCAATCGCAAAACATGGCTATTCTTTTCAATGACAAAATATTTTGTTTATATACCTAAATTCCTTACAGAGTTTCATTAGAAAAGAAATGATCTACAAATGATGCTAAGATATTACATTATTATTTTAAAAAACATGCTCAAATTTCTAGAACGATGTGAGAAAGTTTTCCATTCTCATATTGCTCTATCTCTTCACATTCTCAGAATTAAATGGGGTAAAACAGACTCCACCAAGTAAATATCTTCCAGAGAGAGAGAGAAATTAGCAGTAAATTATTGGCTAATGAGAGTGAAATGATAAAAACACAATAGCCTGTAACAGTAAGAGAGTTCACAAAGTATTATTTTTTATAACAAAAATATAAAAGATAAATATTAAAACATTTCTTAAAGCTGTAATTATAAGTCTCACAAAAACTATTAATTATGCCACATCGCAATGCATCTTTTTTTGGGGGAGACATTCTTTTGAGAAATGTACAAATGACACTTCACCATATAAACATAAAACATTTTTAGCAAAATCAAAAGAACAATCTCAAAAATTACCCAATCTAGATTATATATACCAGGGATGGCCAAACCTTATCACAATAGGAGCAACATCATATGTATCAGAAATATGCAAGAGCCTAATCTTATATTGAAAAAGTATTTTATACATAACCTATATACAGAAAAATCGCACAAAACTTGGACCTACAGCTAAGTAATAAAAGATAATATACAGGAGCAGAAATACAGGGCTAAAAGTGCTGCATGTGGCTTGAAGGCCACAGTTTAGTCACTATGACTACATACTAACTTCTGAAGATGACATCTGCTTTTTGAAAGTACTAGATAAATTAAAATATAAGATTCCTAGACAGCAATTTTTTTCTTATGCTTTCAAAGTAAATATAATGTTCAATTTTTTAAATATAAAACATGATTAAGCAATTATTTGAATCTTTAAAAACAATTAGCTATCAATTTACATAATTTAGAACAGTATTATCTAATTTTGGTTTTCTTCAATTCTTTTTTTAACTTAATAATTTATCATATTTATTTATCATTGATATATAGAAAAAGTCACATAAAGTTTACTGCCCCCAAGATAACAAGCAAGCAAAAAAAAAATAAAAAAAAGCTAAACATGGTATAAATATTTTTAAACTGAGAGAAGGTAACATGTAAAAAAAGAATCAAAATTAAACATACTTTGTGAAATACAATAAAAATAAAGCTGAGAGATTGCTAATCTATAAAATGGCATATAAATATATGAAGAATATCATAAATTTCTTTGGGATATTCATAAGTGGAGCCAACCAGACTGTATTAAACCATTAAAATATTTGAAGTATAAAAGCCAGTTGAAATATTTAATTCTTTCTTTAAATGCAGGAAGGCCCAGTCTAGACCCAGCAACATTCACAGATTGAGTGTAGGGGAGGTTACAAAATATATTTAAAAGCAGTTATATTTTATCGAGTTCTTTGGAAATTTTATTTAAAAAGGTGGAGGCCGCCACGGCCCAAATTGGCAAATCATAGTCGACAACAGACTGGAAATTTGCAAAGAAAATAGAGCAAATAATGTTTTTTTTAAGAAATGGGTTTACAGAAATGCCAAAATATACTCCAACATATGGCAAGTAAAAAGTGGCAATTTGTAAGTATTTACTGTTTGCAATTATCAAAACTTCCTTTTTCAAGTTTAATTATAAATAAATAACAATGTAGCCAGATACTATTAAATCTTAACACTGTCATGACTTTCAAAAGTTAGTTTAATCTGTTAATTATGTTTTTAAATTAATTCTTATGTTCCTGCATTTTAATTCTTATGTTCCATTCCATTATAGAACTTATATCTTTAAACCTGATGCAGATCTAGGAGGAGGTAAAAATGTTTTGTTACTGGAAAGACTTAAGTTTTCTGTAGTGTTTTCTTGTGTTACAGAACAGTCCAGTTTGCAAAGGATTTTTCTCTTTGAAAAAATATATTTTTTGGGGTTTCCAATATTAAATTAGATAATATATATATATATATGTAGTAATGATTAACATGAATAAATAACTTTTACATTCTATTTGATGCTTATAATTTTTAATAATATATCAATATCATAGTCAAAAATTTATCTAACTTATCTTTAAATAAAATCTAACCTCAAAATGAATTTTAGTATCAGAGTAAAGAACAATTATTATTACATCACACTAAAGAATTGGATTATGGAACAGCTTCTGTGTTGATAAATATAATAAATGCATTGTATTATTACAAATTAAATACTTGACTATTCCAGACAAAAATTTAAATTATTCACTTTGAAAGCAAAAGAAGTTTGTAAACAGATTCTGGATATATACAAAATTCATTATTTATTAAAAATACAATTACAAGGTATTATTTTAATGAAAAAATAGTTTTAATGCTTTTATCATGTTGAAATCTTATCTTTGCAATAATTACAAGCAATGTTGCTTTTTCGCTTTATAAAAACTAAACATGTAACAATAAAAATCAAATCTTTTTACCAGCAGTAAGAGTTCAATGAACAAGTACTGTCAATCCTGTCGGACTGGCAGTACTTGTTCATTCATTCAAGGAGGATTTGTTTTAATGTTAAACGATTTAACTTTTAAATGTTGTTAAATGTATTCATTGTTAAGCCAACTTAAGCTTCATTGCAAAAGGATAAGTATAATTTTAATCTGAAAACCATTATAAAAGTTATTTATTTACTGGAATACCGGACACAAACTTCACCATTCATAAGGTCAATCAAGTTTTTATTTTACAAAAAAACCAATAAAACTAGTTAAGTTATTTATTGAAAAAATGGGTTAACTAATATATTTTATTATCATAGTTTTTATTTTTATCATCATAGTGTGAAGGTCTGAAACCCTTTTTCTGTTTCAAAATAGTACAGTGGTACCTCAGGTTACGAACGCCCCAGCATACGAAATTTTCAGGATACGACATGATATTTGAACATATTTTTGCTCCACGATACGAACAAAAACTCACCATACGACGTTACATTAGTTCGCATTTTTCATTTGTTTTTCTTACTACAGTTATTTTTTTTTTTAATGTATTACTTGGCTTTAATTTGAGTATGTTTTTCGCGTTGGAACGAATTATTTGGTTTTACATGTAATCGTATGGGAAAAGATGATCCACCTTACGACATTTTCATGATACGATCTCAGTTTCGGAACGGATTAATTTCGTATCCTGNTTTGAGGGGGTTCCGGAGGTCTCCAAACGTGTAGATTTGCAAAAAAAAAAAAAAAAAAAAAAAAAACTACTCCATTTGTTTAAAGGTAATTCTACGACATTAATATCAACAAGTCGGGAATAAGAGATATTTCTTATCCCCTCTCTGGTTGCATGTGACATGTAGTTACAGCAATAAATCGCCTCGTTCGTAGTCAAACACGATATTTGATATAAACAATATCTAGATTGTTGATCAGTTTACAGAAATTATTGTCAGATGAATGTTAATTTATGGATGAGAGCCATCAAACCTATAGAAATTTATATTATAAAATCATATCTTCTAGACACCAATATCAATAAATTAAACTTCTCTGTGTCAGTTGTCCGTACTAGCTAGATCCAAACATCAACACACTAACAGGTGTGCATATAAATCATTAATAATATCATAGTTCTCACCCCCTCAAATTTGGTATAAAGAGGGCTCCTGGCCAGTCATTGGGGTGGCCTTCAAGACATCAGAAAACGACAGACCAACAGCCTTTAAACACTGACTTCCAAAAACAGACAACTAAGCAAGATTCTACTATCTACAACTTTGTAAGTAGAACTCTCCCTTTTCTCTCAGGTGGACTAGGGCTAATTAAGAAACAAATATTAATGAGGATCAGAGACTCTCCTCTGTTGGAAATACGCGAGATGCAATACAGCTAACTACCTATTGGAATTTTGGTTTGAAATTATCATTATTATTAATCTTGTTACTTATAACCTTTTTGTATTGCATTTATTAATTAATTAAATTTATATAATATCTTAAACATGTGTGTTTACTCGTATTCAGCCAACACCATATCGACTTATCCGCAACCTCCCACTCAATTTTCGTCCTCCTAAATTGCCATCCACTGATCCTGTGAGTGGGACTCACTGTCCTGTTGTCGGAAAACGGTTTAAGCTTTGATGCTTAAACCTCGATTCTCACAATAGTTAAATCTAATTATTCTAACTTATTATTTTCTAATTCTTCTAGAGATTATAAGAACATATACTATGAATCTATTTTATAAAACTGTCAACATCTATGAGTGATATCAGTAAAATTCTTATTTTTAATAATACTTACATTTTAAGTGATGTCTCATATAAGAACAATCATTGAAATTCTTTGCCAAATTAGCTTGATCGGATAATAGACACTCTCTCTAAAGAAAACAAAGATGTAATGTAACAAGAAGCAAATTGTTAGCACACATTTAAATTTAATTAACAGCAATAGACATATATATGAGTTTACCACCAAATTTCCATCAACTAAGTTAATCTAAACAAGTTTATAAGAGGAAACTTCCTGTAGCCACCAGAATAGTTTACTGGCCACAGAAGGTGTTGCATTTAGGGCAGGGGTCACCAAACTACGGCCCACGAGGTCAGTTCATCTGGCCCGTTGCCACACTGTGCCACAAATGAGCTAAAATATAATTATTTATACAGAAATATCATAGGTTGTAGATAAACTTACTAAGTAAAAAAAATTAAAATAAGTGTAAGTAAAAGTGCCAAAATTGGTCCAATCTGATTTTTGCATCTGACAATTTTTAAATAAATCAGTGAAATAAAAAATTTGGCAACATTTTGCAACTTTGGATATCAGAGCATTTACAGTACCTGCAATGAAGTTTCTAAGAGAAGCAATTGCAAGCTTGCTGTAGTGATTGTGTTTGTGTATTGGTAAATAAATACTGTAAGGTCTCTTTTTATGCGGGTTATTTTTATGCGATTTTGAAGTTGTGCAGTTTGTATTTTATCCAAAAATTTCTTGGACAAACATACATATAGGCTTGTTTAGGAAGCCCGCGTATAGACAGTCTCCAAAAATCGTGGAACGCTCAAAGCTCACTCCATTTGTTCCACTGACATATAACGTTTATGGAAGTAAAGGACAAAGATCTACTTTAATCGCTTTAGTTCCTAGCAATTTTTGATATAAATGTAATTAAACATAAAAAATACTTAAAACTGAAAAAAACGAAAGAAATGCGTTAATTTTGAAGAAAAAGCTTCAAAGTTTAACTTCCTTTGTCTTGCCCTTCTGTGAAATTTAACA